>NW_026129836.1:0-33694 GCF_022985175.1 Labeo rohita | reverse complement strand
CTGCAAAATATGTGAGAAGAGCTTCTCACGTAAAGGAAGTCTTAAGGATCACATGAAAACTCACAAGGGAGAGAAGCATTTCGTGTGTCCTCAGTGTGCGAAAAGTTTTGTGTGTCAAAAAACCTTACTAACCACATGAGGCTTCATTCGGGCGAGAACCATTTTAATTGTCATCAGTGTGGACAGGGATTCCCAGACAAGAGACGCCTTACCTGGCATGAAAAAGTCATTTGCGAAAGACGTCGTTCCCGTGCCACGAGTGTGGAAAGACTTTCAGATTTAACGGAGTCCTTGAGGTTCATATGAGAATTCACACTGGAGAGAAACCTTTCACCTGCACTCATTGTGGAAAGAGTTTCAATCAGAATGCAACCCTTAAGATTCACATGAGGCTTCACACTGGAGAAAAACCTTTCACGTGTCTTCAGTGTAAGAAAAGTTTCAGATATAAAAGAGACCTGAATTGTCATTTGCAAATACATTCTGGAAAGAAACGGCAGTGCATTGTCAGAGGAAAAAGAAAAAGAAGCAGTTCGAAAAATCATTGTGATCAGTGTAATAAAACATTTCGTTTGCCGTTACATTTAAGTGTACACCTGAAAAGTCATGCAGATGTGAGACGATATTTGTGTTTTGCATGTGGAAGGCGTTTTAAATGGCTCAGCAGTTTCAGATGGCACCAGAAAATACGTACCTGTGTGAAAATAAAGCTACGCTCACGCCGCTGCTGAATGTGGCCTAAATCTGATTGTCCACATTCATGACTAATAGCATTTTTTTTTTTTTTTTTACATCTTTATAAGTTTGACTTATTTTCAATTAGGGATGTCAAAGGCTTTTTTTTTTAATCTGATCGGTATTGGCTCTTGTAAGCCTGATCTTTATTTTACATTAGCTGTAGTGCCAGTGGTGGTGTGGTTTGCACCTTTAAGCCACCCGCCATTAAAAGGTAAACATGCATAAATGTGCACGATCAGCCGGCATTAAAACCAAAATAACAGGAAATGTGTATGCGTCACATACTTTTGAGCTTCTGTGTTTAGTGTATTTGATCTGATGTGCACTCTTGTAACAATCTCTTGTTCATTTATTGTTTATTTTTATCTGCTGTGAGACAGAATCTCAAACATTGTCATAACATGTTATGAGTTGCGTCTTGCTTTGGATTTGACTGTTACTTTGGCATTCTGACACTGTAAGCTTCATGCTTTCTAACCATCTGTTGTAATTACTCTGCATATACTCTGTAGTTACTCTGGACATATACAATTATAAACAATAAAAATGTAAAAAAAAAAAAAAAAAAGCAGTCTCATAATTTGTTTGGAAGTCTTTATATAGTGTGTGCATAGAGAGAGTTTATCTAGGAATATGTAAGTATCGGATCGGGATGCTGTATCAGCAGATACTTAACATTTACATTTACATTTACATGTACATTTAGTCATTTTGCAGATACTTTTATCCAAAGCGACATACAAATGAGGACAAAGGAAGAAATCAAAATCAACAAAGCAGTAATGATTAGTGCTATGGCAAGTGTCATTTAGTATAACACAATACTTGTAGCAAGGCTTTTTTAAAGTATAAATTTGTATAATAAAAAAGAAAAAAAGAATAGAGATATAAGATAGTTAATTGTATAATAAAAAAGAAAACAGAAGAGAGATAAGATATAAAGAACAGAAACTGGTGAGCTGGGTTTTCCTAAATCATATTTTTTTTTTTTTTTTTTATGGCTTTGTTTCTCAACTCTGGTCCTGGGCACCCCCCAACACTGCACATTTTGTGTGTCTCCCTAATCAAACACACCTGATTCTACTCATAAGCTCATTAGAAGAAACTCCAGGACCTGAAATGGGTGTGCCAGATAAGGGAGAGATACCAAATGTGCAGTACTGGGGGGCACCCAGGACCAGGATTGAGAAACACAGGTTTATGGTCTATTTTATTTAGTTTTTGTGTATATTTCATTTATATTTTATTTCTTTCATGACAATCCATTTAAGAGCTCACAAGCGTCTTGTAGAATTGACTTTGTACTGTTGGTGAAAAATTCTTGAGAGTAATTTTTGCATGCTTGTGTGATAAACTTGTGTGTAATGTATGGGAAAAACAGCAGGTGGTAAAGTGCTGATCAGACTCCTCTGTAAAAGGGGCCTCTGTGCCATATAGGGAGTGACTGAGGATTGGGGACCCCACGGCCGCCATAAGGGTGACCTTGGGGGTCAGAGAAAGCATAAATATGAGCAGAGAATGCTTAGAAGGGATGATCTATAGAGATGTTTTACTGTTTTTCATGCATTTCATAAGTGTGTGGAGCCAAGGACAGGCCAAAGGGGAGGACCGTAAACTGGTATGGAACTCCCTCAAATGCAAATCTCAGAAAGCGCCTGTGTCGAGGGGCTATCTGGATATGGAAGTATGCGTCTTTCCGATTCACAGAAATCAACCAATCCCCTGGTTGAACTACTGAGAGGATTTGTTATGCCAGGTTTAGATTCAGTTGGTGCAAGTCCAAAATAATGTGGAGTCCGGTGCCTTTCCTGGGAACTGCTGTAAAAACCCACCCTCGTGTTCTTCTGGATGAACTAGCTCCTTTTGCCAGCAGATTGTTAATTTCTGCTCTCAGAAATAGGAGACTCTTAGAGCGTGATAGAGTGTGAAAGGTGTCAGTGTTATGTCGTGATAGATTGCTGGCGGCGGGCAGAGAACTATCCGCACAGTGTGTGTGCATGGTGAGTGGAATAGGAAAACAGCCATCTTTGTGATGTTGTTTTGTTTTTATTGCACAACCAACAACAGTACAATTTAGAACACTCTCATTACCCTGCAGCAGGTAGGGGGACAGGGGGAACACATGAGTCTCCAGCATGAGCTCCAGCTTCCTCTTCCTTCCCAGACCATCAGGAATGCAGCAGGATTTTCGCAGCCTGGATTCTGGATGGGCATGGACCCTACAGTTTAGGGAAGGTGTAATGAGCACGGCGTGGCTCCTTAGGCCCGACGGTTCCGTCTCTGTCCATGGTCCAGAGCGGGGGGCTGGCCATGACCTGGATGATGAGCGCGAATGAGAGTGTGCGGGAGGGAGGGCTTTATAGTAAATGGTCAGATAGTACCAATGCACCCGAGCAAAATTTTGAAAGCTTTGTAAATCATCTGACTGTAATTCTTGGCATAAATTCAAGTAGGCCTCCTGTCTTCCCAGTCACAGCAACATTTCATTTTATTCATTTCATTTTATTTTCAGGCAAAGAATGAGATGCAAAAATATTTATAACAGTAAAAATTTGATTGTGGTTACAGTATCATTCATTTTTTTCCCCAGTCAGACTTACTTGTCTCTCTCTGACTTGAAGTTGGAGTTTGTTGGGGTTAGTATGAACATGTCAGTTATTTTCCATAAAATTCAAAATCCAACAGCGTGGTGTGAATTTGCCTTAAGAGAAATGTTGGATTAAATCTACAAGGAGCTTCTAGATTTGTATGGAACCTTGAGTATTGCCTCTGGTGAGAGAAGTTTTTCAGCTTTAAAGCTTATTAAAACACACCTCAGGTCACCAATGAGCCAAGACAGGTTCTCAACACTGGCGCTAATTTCAATTGAACAGAACATACAGTTTTTTACATATGGAGGACATAGTGACAATATTTGCTTTAGTTTAGGCTCGTAAGCATTATTTTTAAGGTGACAATTGATTATAAATATGAAGGTTGTGCTCTTAAAGATTGTATTGTATTGTATCTTCTGTTATAAAGATGAAGACTTTCGTATCATTAACTGAAAAATAGCACTTTAAATTTGTAATAAAACAAAACTGAGTTGTCATGATTGAAATATTCAGGTGCATCTCAAATTAGAATGTCATGGAAAAGTTAATTTATTTTAGTTATTCAACTCAAATTGTGAAACTTGTGTATTAAATAAATTCAATGCATGCAGACTGAAGAAATTTAAGTCTTTGGTTCTTTTAATTGTGATGATTTTGGCTCACAACTAACAAATTAGAATATGGTGACATGCCAATCAGCTAATCAACTCAAAATACCTGCAAAGCTTTCCTGTGCTTTTAAAATGGTCTCTCAGTTTGGTTCACTAGGCTACACAATCATGGGGAAGACTGCTGATCTTACAGTTGTCCAGAAGACAATCATTGACACCCTTCACAAGAAGGGTAAGCCACAAACAACATTCATTGCCAAAGAAGCTGGCTGTTCAGAGTGCTGTATCCAAGCATGTTAACAGAAAGTTGCGTGGAAGGAAAAAGTGTGGAAGAAAAAGATGCACAACCAACCGAGAAAACCGCAGCCTTGAGAGGCTTGTCAAGCAAAATCGATTTAAGAATTTGGGTGAACTTCACAAGGAATGGACTGAGGCTGAGGTCAAGGCATCAAAAGCCACCACACATAGACATGTCAAGGAATTTGGCTATAATTGTCATATTCCTCTTGTTAAGTCACTCCTGAACCACAGACAACGTCAGAAGCGTCTTACCTGGGCTAAAATGGACTGTTGCCCAGTGGTCCAAAGTCCTCTTTTCAGATGAGAGTTTTGTATTTCATTTGGAAACCAAGGTCCTAGAGTTTGGAGGAAGGGTGGAGAAGCTCATAGCCCAAGTTGCTTCAAGTTCAGTGTGAAGTTTCTACAGTCTGTGATGATTTGCGGTGCAATGTCATCTGCTAGTGTTGGTCCACTGTGTTTTTTTGAAAACCAAAGTCACTGCATCCGTTTACCAAGAAACTCTGGTAATGAAGTTTACCAAAGCACGTCATGCTTCCTTTTGCTGACCAGCTTTTTAAAGATGCTGATTTCATTTTCCAGCAGGATTTGGCACCTGCCCACACTGCCAAAAGCACCAAAAGTACCAAAAGTTGGTTAAATGACCATGGTGTTGGTGTGCTTGACTGGCCAGCAAACTCACCAGACCTGAACCCCACAGAGAATCTATGGGGTATTGTCAAGAGAAAAATGAGAAACAAGAGACCAAAAAATGCAGATGAGCTGAAGGCCACTGTCACCTCAGCAGTGCCACAGACTGATCACCTCCATGCCACACCGAATTGAGCCAGTAATTAAAGCAAAAGGAGCCCCTACCAAGTATTGAGTACATATACAGTAAATGAACTTTCCAGTACTTTCTAGAAGGCCAACAATTCACTAAAAAAATGATTATTGGTCTTATGAAGTATTTTAATTTGTTGTGAATTGGTGGGTTTTTGTTAAATGTGAGTCAAAATCATCACAGTTAAAAGAACCAAAGACTTAAACTTCTTCAGTCTGCGTGCATTGAATTTATTTAATACACAAGTTTCACAATTTGAGTTGAATTACTGAAATGAATGAACTTTTCCACAACATTCTAATTTATTAAGATGCACCTGTATGTTAACCAACAAATGTCAACCTTCTTTTGCTCAATCATGGCGGGGTTATAAATAGGGCTGGGAATAGATTCCAAAAATAATCCATTTATCAATTCTAAGGCATTGGGAACTGAATGAAATGAGCTGGTACTGAGCTTGTTGTTTGAGGATGCAGTCTTCTGTTTCAGAGGCACCCACAAACTTTTATAATGTGTTGTTGTTGATCATGTTCTGGTTATTTTGATTCAGTGTACAGTTGTTAATTTTGTGCAAAGCATACAGTTAAAGCAAGCATCATCAGCTTAACTGTGCACATGTATTTGAGACATTTCACATCTTGCTTTATTCATGCAATAAATGCATGTCCACTGCTGAACTGTGGGCTATGACTAATTTCATGGGCGATGCAGACAAAATTACAATTTAAAACCAATGAGAGCTACAGAAATGTGTCATAATTTTTACAAATAAAGCTTCATATTATGAGAAGGCTACTTTCCATGTATTTCATTCAGAATAATATTATTCAGAGAAATTTGCAGTTTAGTTAAACAGATGCAATGAGCAATTCATGGAGATGTGGCACTGATTAATGCCTGTTTGGGTTAATGTGAAAAGAACACTAACACGACGATTTAACACTGTCACCAAGTTGTAGATAACAGTAGCAGTGCTATTTTATTAACTTATGTTAAAATAACACCAACACTCTATTTTACGGTGTCTTTGGAAATATAACATGTAACAAATCACAATTTTTCAAAATTCAAAATTTCATTTGGATCAATCTCAGTCAGACTGATTGAGGTGTTTACATAATGGCTTTTCAGATTACTAATGGACTGTTTGGTGTATGTAAACGTAGCTAGTGATGGCACACTTCTTCCCAGTGATTCCATGATCCCTAAGAATTTTCCTGTCCGTGAAACTCATACTGACAACATCTATAACAGTTCTTTCTTGACGTGAATCCTCAAATGCTTATTAAGGTTTGCTCTACGTCCAAAGCGCTTTCCACAATGATCACATGTGAACAGTTTCTCTCCAGTGTGTATGACCATGTGAATCTTAATAGATGCTTTTCGTGTAAAGGTCTTCCCACAAAGTTTGCAGGTATGACGATTTTCTCCAGTGTGACCTCTCATGTGTCTCTTGAAGCTTGCTTTATGGGTGAAACTTTTCCTACACTGATCACACGTGTGAAGGTTTTCTCCAGTGTGAATTCTCATGTGTTTTTTAATGTTTGACTTTTTAGTGAAACACTTTCCACACTGTTGGCATGCATAGGGTTTATCCCCAGTGTGGACTCTCATGTGGCTCATAAGGTTCCCTGATTGAGTGAAACTCTTTCCACACTGTTGACAAGTGAAAGGCTTCTCTCCAGTGTGGATTCTCATATGGCTTATAAGGCTCCCTGCATCTTTGAAACTCTTTCCACACTGTAGGCAAATGTAGGGTTTATCCCCAGTGTGGATTCTCATGTGCCTTACAAGGTTCCCTGTTTGACTGAAACTCTTTCCACACTGAGGACAACTGAAAGGCCTTTCTCCAGTGTGAATTCTCATGTGGTCTTCAAGGATTCTTTTTTCACGAAAACTCTTTCCACACTGATGGCAAGTGTTAGATTTGGTCTTCTGGGCTCTTTTTCGTGATGAAGACTTTTCAGCCTTTGTGGATTTTTTTCCATTGATGAGATCATGAAGTTTCTCATGCTGATCATTCTCTTCCATTTCATTCAGTTCTTGACTCTCCTCTTTCAGTGGTGTTGGGTCTATAGTGAAAAAAAAGAAATGCATGTAAACCTCACGCTGTTTTCCATATTATAAAAAACAATGCATTTTGGGAATTCCTTTGCCATTTACCATGTACAGCATTTTACTGTGTTGTAAGGGGAACAGGCACATTTAGCTTGGTGGAATTAATTATTAGATTTGAAAGGGAATTGTAAAAGAATCACTGTTTTACAGCTGATCAAATGAATCAGCCAACGATTAACTGAATGCTCTGCAACAGAGACACGACTTTGAGGCAAAACAGAAAAGAAACAAATTAAAACAAAAAAGAAAGAAGACAAGACCAGTTAGCTTATCTCTTTATGATGTAGATTAGTGGCAAGCAAATAGTACACCTGCAAGCACACTGAAAGAACGCTCAAAAATTGAAAAAGCAGCAAAATGTTTAATATCATGAATTTTTAAACTCACTGTTAGACACATCCCTAAAGGGGCTTTGACCTGTTAGACATTGCTTTAGCTCAGGGCATTTCTCCTCACCACAGATAAATTCACATGTTGTCTTTTAGTCACATGGGTTTTTAACTTTCCCACTCTCACAGAATATTAGTTTAGACATGATTTCTATGATGAGAAATTGATACATTCTACCGAGAAATTATTTACATTAACATTTGAGTCACGAATTAACATTCACAAACACACCTATAAACCTATGATTTTACTTGTGATAGTTATAGGCATCATCTTTTTGACCAATAATCTTGGTTTTCCATTCTTCTCACATTATTACTGTCCGATTCACTCTGAGATCCTACAACCTGTTACTGAAGATCCATGGAGAGTCTTTATGAGAGATTTATGTTTTGGGTCTCAACGTGAAGAATGGGGGGGGTTATCACTTACATACAACAAATGTAAAAAGTTTGTTGCTCATATTTCATGACTTAACTTAAAATGTTTTTACTAGATTTGTACATAAGTAAAAGTAAAGTTTTTCTTAATTTTTCAATGAAGAACCACTTTTAATTATAACGCTCATATGACCTTTTTCAAAAATGTAATTCATTCTGTAGAGCTGGACATTTTAATGAGGATCAAATGAGTGAGTTCAGCTTTAAGAATGAAAACCAACCTGTTTGTTCCTCAGTATCTTCATGTTTGACTCTGAATGCTTCTTCAAACTTCTTGTCTTCACTCTCCTCTTTAATAGACGCCATCTTTATAATAGCGTGTCACTTGAATCTTGGAGTTTTTCTGTGTGTTTGGACACTTCGTCCTGTTTAGGATAATTAACAGAGTATATTATTCTGGGTGCAACACAATCAGCTGCCTAGAACAGTGGACAATGATAAATAATAGACTAAATTGCCTGATTTAAACAAACAAAAATCTAAAAACTTAGCACTACAAATTATACATACATTTACTTATGATTTATATTTAGCATTGACTGCTTTGTAGATCACATTTAATATTACTAGAAACATTTGCAGTTGGTTTGTTGTTCTCGTTGCATTTACACTGTTTTGAGCAGCAGGTGTCGTCATTGCGTGGTAATTTGAGCGCTTCGAAACAGAGAATCTTAACAAATGATTCAATTGACTCGTAGTTTCGAAAAGCTCCGTGTCTGCATCACGACTTGCCAGTGACTGAATTCGTGTTTATGATGAAGTGATTCGCGATATAGGAGCAAAAGGAGACGCACCGTTTCTGCTACTTATGTGCAGATGCCCATTACTCACACAAAATGACGTTCATAAATGTTAGCTAAAGCATTACAATATTACATTCAATAATAATTAGTCTATTTTACATCGCTTGTAAAAACTATGCAACTGCCTTAACGTTGTGTCGACTTAAAGGCTTAAAAACACAAACCTTTCTTCAGCCGAATCACAACAGATGCAGGAGCGCGGCCCAGACTTACGACGTCACATCACCAGACCAAAATAAAAGTATCGTTCAAAATCATATATACATTCAGAGGAATTCAGAGTTGAATTCTGGATTAAATACATATTTAAATACATGATGAAAAATTATGTGCTGAAAGTATTAACTACTAATGAAAGGCAAAAATGTAATGTTTGGGTGCAGAAACAACTTAAACCAGATTTAAATCAGATTAAAATGTAAAAATAATGTGTTAAAAAAATTAGTAGTTTATAAACCAGAGTTCACATGTTAGTATATAATTGATATATGAATCAGTGTTTTTTCGTAATATAAACAATGTGGATATTTGAAGTTACGTTTACTATAACGTGCTATTAATAATAAGGTTTGTGATGGGTTCTATTGGCTTTGAGCAGGAATGTATGTATTATAAGTAATAAACATGAAAATAATAATAATAATACATGTGAAATTATACTTTGCGTCTTGTAAAGATGAAACAAAATGGTGATATATTTTTAAACGTGCATTATTGTGTAATAATGTAAATCCACAAGAATGATATGGCATGTAAATAATTTTATTAATTGATGCTCTGTAAAATACACACAATCTGTCCATTTGTGCACACAGATGATTGTCATTACTTTTTCTGTTTTTGCAGGAATGATGATAGTCATAGACAGTCATAGATAGATAATAAGAAAATGCACTTCTGTTGTACCCATTCTGTAATGCCAAACAATCTCCCCGTGCAAAATATTATGGGGGCCCGAAGTGTCCATTAGTTGTACCCTTCGAAATCCTTCATTCCGAAGGGCACTTTGAAGTGGCAAGTTTTGGTTTGTAACCTCCCTTCAATATGGTGGCCACGATTATTCTCACTCTGAAGTGCCCTTCGGAGGGCAATATATAAGCACATCGTTTGTCCTCAGAGTTGATGTGTTAGAAGCAGGAAAAACAGGCAAGCCTAAGGATTTGAGTGAGTTTTGGCAAGTGCCAAATTGTGATGTTAAATGACTGGGTCAGACTATCTCCAAACCTGCAGCTCTTGTGTGTCATTCCTGGTCTGCGGAGTTCAGTATCTATCAAAAGTGGTGCAAGGAAGGAACAGTGAAAACCGGCCATGGGTCTCAGGGTCATGGGTGGCCAAGGATCATTGATGCACAAGGGGAGCGAAGGCTGGCCTGTGTAGCCCAATCCAACAGATGAACGACTGTAGCTCAAATTACCTGTATTCTGATTCAAGACAGTTAGGTTATGTTGAAAAACTCCCATCGCATTTTCTTCGCCAACATCAAAATCATCCTACTTCGCTGTTTTTCCTTTTTTGTAAAGGGTGTCTGATCTTCTTTGCACGTTCACTTTGTAAACACTAGGTCGGTACTTCAGCTGCGATGCAGGATGATTTTTAAGCTGGAGGAGAAAATGAGATGGGCGTTTTTCGACATACCCTAACTGTATTGAACCGGAATACACAGAGTACACACAGAGCTAGACAAGATGAGCATTTGAGGTTAAAAAGAATATAAACTGTAATTTATTTTAGGAAATAACCAGTTGTTTTGCTAGATAAGACCCTTCTTCATTGACTGGGATCATTTAAAGCCTTTTGAAGCTGCATTTAAACTGCATTTTGGAAGTTCAAACTCACAGGCACCATTGAACTTTACTATATAGAGAGAAATCCTAAAATGTCTTCATCAAAAACCATAAATTTCTTTACGACTGAAGAAAGAAAAACATGAACATCTTGAATGACAATGGGGTGACTAAATAATCTTTAAATTTTATACCCTTAACTTTTTTGTTCTGAAAGTGACTTCTTTAACACAAGGAAACAATGGGGACACTTCAGTTCATAGAAGATATGTCAGAAAAAAAATGTTGCAAATGTCTCCTTCAGACAAAGAAGTTAATGACATACACTTACAGACGCACAAGTGTTGTAATCATGGACTGTCGTTGTCCAATAAGATTGCTGTGTGTAAAAAAACATACTTCAGACGTTGCTGAATGTGATTTTCCACCCTGGGATAATAATGTTCTTTCAACAAGAGGTGAAATGAGATGTCAATCAGCATAAAACTACCATTAGTGAATAAAATTTTGGGATGACATCCAGGGTTCATTGCCACCTTGGACATCATTTTGGCCCTGCCAGTGGTTGTCTTCCAGAGGTCTTGTTAAGTTGTAACTTCTATGCAGGATGTAAAATGCTGCTGCCACTATTCTAACTAAATTTTCACACTACACAATGTTGGTATTATTGTAAAGATGAAAATAAGGGATTTTATTAGCAGTAACAACAGAAATATGTTTAACAATAACAACAACAAAAAACTGAATATGCATGTTATTTCTAAAATCACTGTATTCTGTAACCCTCATACTACGTTGAGGAACTCTGCACTTGCCTTCTAGAATGAGTTCGCAAATGATCGTTCAGGTCTCTTCGATAGATGAAACTCTCCTCACACCGAAGACATTTGTAAGGTCTTTCTCCAGTGTGAAGTCTTATGTGGACTTTAAGGTTTTGGTTTTTAGCAAAACTCTTTCCACAATGAGTGCAGGTGAAAGGCTTCTCTCCAGTGTGAACTCTCTTGTGGTCATTAAGGGTTTCTTTACGTCTAAAACTCTTTCCACACTGAGGGCAAACAAAAGGTCTCTCTCCAGTGTGAGTTCTCATGTGGACTTTAATGTTTGTTTTTTGAGCGAATCTCTTTCCACACTGTTTGCAGGTGAAAGGCTTCTCTCTGGTGTGAACTCTTAAGTGAACCGTGAGGTGTACTTCTTTTAAGCAACTCTTTCCACAGTAAATGCACATGTAAGGCGTTTTTCCAATGTGAGTTTTGACATGTTCCTTAAGCTGTTTCCTGTCTGGGAAAGTCATTTTGCACTGATGACATATGATCTTTTTTGAGTGAACTTTCACGTGCTGCTAAATGTGTTTTTTACATCTGAAACTCTTTCCACACTGTCCACATATGTAAGGCTCAAGACATTCTTGAACACTCTTTCCTGAGGAAGTCTTTTCTGTCTTTGTGGATTTTTCCTCTGCTTTAATTTCTTGACTCTCTTCTTTCACTGCCATCATGTCTAAAGTGAAAAAGACAAATACAAATTAACACCAGCATAATGGTACAAAGCAACAGACATCAAAACTAACCTGAAAGCATCAAAATCAGAGCCAGCAACATTGTTGCTACATCCTATACTAACTAAAATACTGAAGGAACAGTTGCCTGTTAAATTGAGATTCTGACATCAAAAGCATGTTTCCAAAAAATATATATATTAGTGCAGTGCCAATAGATGATAGTATTGTGTATCAACAGTTGTGTAACAATGAAGATTTATTCATTATACAGTGTAGAAAGCTTTACTGATTATAATACTCACGCTAGACTTAAGTTAGATTTTTTTGGTTCCACAGACAAGGCTTAAACCTAGACCCAGACTAAAACATAAGTTTGAGCTGTTTCAACTGAAAGGAACTTGCACTGATTGATCTTAAAATATATCAGTGCCATAGTTCTGTCTCAAGATGGACACCAGTAATGTTTATGAAAGCACGTTTATAAAAAAAATTACTTAAATATCCTAATTGAACTATGGCCTAATCCTGGTTTAGTCTAAGCCTTGTCTTTGAAATCAGACCTAAATGTTCTTTGCTCATTTTCTGTAGCTGCTTTGTGAATAAAAAAGTTTAGCATTTTAATTAGTTACAGTGTTTCTATTAAATTATCATGCTAAATACAAATTCAGTTTCACTTTCTGGTGATTAAGTAAATAATTCAATTTTCATTTAGTACTTTTTATTTGAAAATATAACAGTTATCATATTTATTATTTTGTTTATTGCTTTATTTTTTTAAAAAATTAAATAAAGTGCAATAAAATTATCACTATTATTAAATTATTTTTTCAGTTTTATTTCATTGGTCACACTATTTCATTGTGCAGTGTGAGGACCAACTAAATCTCAAGGTGCTCTTATGAGGACCAGGCTGAAAAACTTCTTGTGCACCCCTGCTGACTGCAATTATTTGCGGGACATATGGCACACCAAAAAGCCTACTGTCCACATGAGGTGACCCGCTCTATGTCTTATAAACCTCTTAAAGAAAATCATTCATTCCTAAGGAGCCTTAATAAAGATCATCTGAGTTCAGATTTGAGAGCGAAAACCAACCTGTTTGTTCCTCAGTATCTTCATGTTTAATGCTGAATACTTCTTCAATCCTGAAGTCTTCGCTCTCCTCTTTAACAAACGCCATCTTCATAATAGTGTATCATGTGGATCTCAGTTACTTCACCAGGAGTTTTTATTTCCGTTTTTTTGGACACTTTGTCCTGTTGAAGATGAGAATAATTAATAAAAAGCAATATATAAATGCAAACTAAATCTCTGGGCATCTTAATCAGCTCAGTATTTCAGTAGTCAGCAACCTAGTAAACCCTCAAATGAATGAAAAGACACCAAATATATAGAATGTTCACATTTCAATGTAACTTGTTATATTTAGTATTTACTGATTTGTAGGTTATATTTAACTAGATTACACTTTGATAAAAACATTTGCAGTTGGTATGTAAAAGTTGTCATTATACATGTTTGTGTTTGTTGATCTTGCATTTACACTGCTTTTGAGCAGCAGGTGTCGTTCAAAACAGTGAATCATTTTGCGAATCAATTGATTTAGTTGACTCGGGTAAGTCTCATTTAAGAAAAGTAACCGTTAAATTGCAAAGTAAAAAAGAAACTACCCTATTTTACACCTCACAATGAATAACAGTCGATTTTATTATGGTTTCTTAAATAAGACATCCTTAATGACGTATGCAGCCGGCAAATACGACCTCGAATGAATAACAGCTCAATGAATTTACACCTCACAATGAATAACAGTCGATTTTATTATGGTTTCTTAAATAAGACATCCTTAATGACGTATGCAGCCGGCAAATACGACCTCGAATGAATAACAGCTCAATGAATTTACACCTCACAATGAATAACAGTCGATTTTATTATGGTTTCTTAAATAAGACATCCTTAATGACGTATGCAGCCGGCAAATACGACCTCGAGAATTCGCAGCTTTTGAACGCAGGTGGAGTTTGTAAAGCTCCGCTTCTCCATCACTACTTGCAAATGAATGAATTCGTGTTTATAACCTGATTAACGATATAAAGCAGTGCACTTAACTTACACAAAATAACCTTAATTAATATCACCGGATAAAATTTTTTAGCGTTTTATTCGGTAATGATCAATTTCACAATTTTTATATAACATTATCTAAACGTGTTGTGTTGATATACACACTTTAAAGGGTTCAAAACACACCTTTCTTCAGCCGAATCATAGATGCAGGAGCGCGGCACCGCCTTGTGACAACATATTTCACAAACAAAATAAAAGTCTTGTTATCTAACGCATTCATTTTTTCACCAGAAAACAAATATAAATAATAAGACATACTAGGAATTGCAGAGCTATCAAAATCCCAAAGCTATCAATTCCATTGAGCTGTAAATGTACTCTTATATCTAAATGTAAGAAACTGTAACGTGCTTTCAATTCATGAGAAATTACAGAGCATGTGATATTCTCAATCAAGAATAAATTCCAATATCTTGATATTCAAATTACTGGAGGGGGAAGAACTTATGAATATTACAAATTAATAAAAAAATTGTAGATCAAACCTGAATTTAACTATTTAATTTAGAAACTGAAACTAAAATTGTATGTCAATGCATTCATTTTATTCCAATCTCCCCAGAACATATACAAAATAAATCACATTTCAGCTTTATTTGGAATTTCAGCAGTTACAGGAATTTGCCAAGATTTTCAGCAACTCTAATCCAGTTTAACTATAGCACTGATTATCAGAGAGATCAGGGAAAGTCTCATCTTTAGCCACTGAATTCACATTTAACTCAGGTATTGGCAGGAACACAGACACCAAATAAAGAAATGAACAGAAAAGACAAAAGGTGACACGGTGACACTTACCATTTCACATTTGTATTCACACACTCCTAAAGCAAAATATATTCATTTTAAAATTTAAATGGCATTTACCTTTCTACTGATTTTCTAAGGCTACGATCTAATTTTGACCAAAATAATTGTCTTTTGCAGTAATCCGCGTCTGTTTTAAATCCCGTTTTAATCTCCATGGTACTATAAAGGGTTGTGTTGGGTCAAGTACAGTAAATTTCTATTTCGTTTTGTAAGGGTAGTCTTGTTAATGTGCATGTGACCTAGTCGTGCTTGACAGAGCTCTGACGGCAGATCCACCAGCGTGGTTCCGGTTTACTTTCAGTTTCATTCTCTGCCGCTGTTTTCTACAAGCGGTAAATGTGCGTGCATGAATGTACGCTAATTAATCTTTCTTTTTATATTGTGATAATGTTGCCGCTGCATGTCTGATTGATGTCATCGGTCCATATTGTAGTTCAGTTCATATAGAATGTGTCGAACGTGTGATTTAAGTGGAAATGTTAAACGCCATTCATTGTGTTGTATTTAATATTAACGTTTAGAGAAGATTTATACTGAGGTGAATGTTTATGTTTACTGTGTACTGACGGATTCTGATATCGTATTTATTTCAGAAACCACATTTTGCCACCTGTGTTATCTTAATGACTGTACAATGCTGGACAGTGTCAAGTAACACATCTTGAAGAGATAAACAGTTGGACAATCATCTGTCTCCTATGCGCATTTCTTATGGGAGTCCAGTAGCATTCCACTTAACTATAGAGAACAGATTCCTTTACATAGTCCTTTCTAAATAAAACCTGACTGAAAATTTTCAGAAATATGGTTTGTAAGTTTATTCATAGCACTAGGCCTACTTTGCTGAGAATGCTAAATGATATTTTAGTTGCTACCGATGCATGCAGATGACTGAGAGGTGTGATTTTAGTTATTTTTTTTTACCAGGGTTCCTCAACTCTTGCCCTAGGGGCCAATAATGCACTACAGAGTTTAGGTCTAACCCTGATCAAACTCACCTACCTGCAATTTTGTAATGATCCTGAAGACATTCATTAGCATGTTCAGGTGTGTTTGATTAGGTTGCAGCTAAACTCTGCAGGAGGAAAGCTCTGGTTGACAAGTAACTTTTCAACTTTAATTCAATGGTTAGATTCAAAGATGTAAGTTATAGGCTAGTTTTCTTTTTCCAGCTTTTTTAAGGAGCATTATTATGATGGTGAGACTGGGACTGGTATGGAGAAACAAATCTACACAGAGTGGCTTAAACATCATCTGAAGGTACAGAATGAAATTCAGAAATCTCCTGACTGAATATTAATTAACTATGCATCTTCATTTGATTGGTTGGGTATAAATAAAGACATATAGATGTGCCTTTATGTATAAAACCTTATTTATATAATCACTATTTAATTTTTTTTCACTACATTTTAAATCAATGAGCCATATTCTTTTATACTGCAAAAATCTTCAAACATATCTCAACAAAATTCCTTATATGACAGAATATTACATATAAGACAGACCATATTATCCTTTCCATCCAAACATGATAGAACAGACTTACTCATTTTTACTGTGTATGTGTTATTCTACGGAGTGGTATTAATTGCTCTGGGAATCTACAATTCATTCCTAGCCTTAATCCTTTACCACATAATTTGAATGTGTTTTCTGTATGTTAATTGCTATGATTTTTAGCAAGACTTTTATTTTGGTGTGGTGATATGACGTCATAACGCAGCGCCATGCTCCTTCATCTGTGATTTGGCTGAAGAAAGGTATGTTTAAAAAATCCTTAAACCCTTTAAATTATTATAAACAATGTAAAATGATTAAATTATTATTAGATGTTAACATTCATTTTCTCGTTTATTTTGTGTAAGTTAACAGAAAAGGTGCGTCTCATTTCGCTCCCTATATCGTGAATCAGTTCATTATAAATACATAGTAACTGGAAAGTAATGATGAGAGCTTTTTCGAGTCCGTTGAATCGGTTACATCCCTAAACAATTCACTGTTTTGAATCGCTCGAATCGCTGCTCGCTGACGACACCTGCTGCTCAAAACCGTGTAAATGCAACAACAAACACAAATGTGTAATGACTTTTACAAACCAATGTTTTCATGAAAGTGGAATCTATTAATCTTAATCTACAAAAAATAATAAATGGCAAATAGAAATCGTATCAAAGCATTAAATATCTGTATAATTTGCGTTCTTTCATCAGTTTGTACTTTTTTTGTTGTTTGTTTTGTTTTTGTCAAATCAGGTGATTTGACAGGCTGTTAAAACTCACTCTGACTGACTTCTCTACCAGTGTGCTGACTGCTAAACTAGGGAGCTGATTGAGACACACCCAGAGATTTAGTTTTGTGTTTATTTTTCTTTCTCTTAATGTTGAACAGGACAAAGTGTCCAGACACACAGAAAAACTCCTGGTGAATCAACTGAGATCCATGTGACACACTATTATAAAGATGGCGTATATTAAAGAGGAGAGTGAAGAGATGAAGATTGAAGAAACATTCACAGTCAAACTTGAAGATTCTGAGGAACAAACAGGTTGGTTTTTATTGTCAAAGCTGATCTCACTCATTTGATCCTCATTGAAATGTCCACCTCCAGCATATAGGGTGTTTGATTAGTGATACATACTGAATGTGCAGTGTTGGGACTCCAAGAACAGGGTTGGGAACTATTGACCTAAATGATCGTAACATATCAGTTATGTAGACAGGTTTTTTTGCCATTAACGTGATAATGAACAAATGAATTGGCTCATAAAATAAAAACAGTTGTTTCATGATATCAAGAAGAAGTGATAAGAAGTATAGTCGTTTGAGCACGAAGTTGCTGGATGAATGACTTTCATTATGTATAAATTGATCAGGTTGTGGATCAATTTATACTTGCTCTACAAAGAAATCAAAGAATTAATGTAATGCCCAGTAAACTGTGAGATTATTATGATATTTGAACAATTTATATATATGGAAATAGCATGTATAAAACTAAACAAACAGACTTTTGGTTTTTATTTCTCATCAGACAATATGTAAAAAAAAACAACTTTTCACAAATAATTTACTCACCCCCTTGTCATCCAAGATGTTCATGTCTTTCTGTCTTCAGTCGTGAAAAAATTATGTTTTTTGAGGAAAGCGTTTCAGGATTTTTCTCCATATAATGGACTTCACTGGTGCCCTGATTTTGAACTTCCAAAATGTAGTTTAAATGCAGCCCCAAAGGACTCTAAACGATCCCAGCCGAGGAAGAAGGGTATTATCTAGCGAAACGATCTGTCATTTTTTTTCTTAAAATAAACATTGGTATACTTTTTAAGCACAAAAGCTTGTGTAGCACAGGCTCTGGAAGTGCGTTCACGTACTACTGAATCACGTCGAAAGGTCACTCGGGATGTAGGCGGAACCACAGACCCCGTAGTAGTGATGGGAAGTTTGGATCATTTTACCGACTTGGACCTTTGATGTTGGGCATGAACGAATCACTCCCCGAGATAACTCCTTGTCACATCTTCCCGAGTCACATTAAAGATTCATTCAAAATGAACGAATCGTTCAAGAACGACCTGTGGACATGCATCCCAGAGCCTGTGCTACGGCGAGCTTTTGTGCTTAAAGTATACACATTTTTATTTTTCGTAAACAATGACCAATCGTTTCACTAGATAAGATCCTTCTTTCTCGGCTGGGATCATTTAGAGCCCTGTGAAGCTGCATTTAAACTGCATTTTGGAAGTTCAAATTCGGGGCGCCAATGAAGTCCATTATATGGAGAAAAATCCTGAAATGTTTTCCTCAAAAACATAATTTCTTTACGACTGAAGACAGAAAGACATGAACATCTTGGATGACAAGGGGGTAAGTAAATTATTTGAAAATTGTTGTTTTGAAAATGGAGTTCTCCGTTAATAGTGTTAAATCCTTTATAAATGAATTACCATTTTAACTATTAAACTTTATATACAATAATAAAAAAACAGTCTACTTAAATAGACTTGGATATGCCATGTAATAAAGCTCATGTTGACACAGCGAGTATAAACCAGCATTTAGGTCATTTAAATTCTTGTGTTACTCCCTCCCAAGTCAATGGTTGTGAGGGGCAAAATTTGGGCCTTAGTTTCGCAGCTAGTTCTCAGACTAAGCCAGGATTGGGCCATAGTTCAATTAGGACATTTAAGTAATTTTATAAATGTGCCTTGGAAAAAAAAAACATTGCTGGTATCAGTCTTGAGACAAAACAAAAGCATCAGTGTATTTTAAGATCAGTCAGTACAAGTTCATTTCAGCTGAAACAGCTCAGACTTTCATTTTAGTCTTGGACTAGGCTTAAGCCTTGTCTGTGACACCAGGGCTTCCACCCCAGAACATCACAAGACCACAGTAGTATGCCAAATATCTCACAGGAATCAGTTCTTCTCGCAGATTGTGTCTTTAACACACACTATGCATTTGTTACTGACCTGGATGAACTGCTTTGCAAGTTTTAGGCATTAGTCAGCAATTTCCATAAAACTGTCTGTGATTGAAAATAATACTTGGGTTTGATGAAGTCATAATCAAACACACCTGAACAAATCTAACGCAAGTCTTCAGGATTGCTTGAAAATTATAGACAGGTGTGTTTAATAAGGATTGGAACGGACCTTTGCAGGAAAATACTGAGAAATGTTTCTGAGAGCAACTTAGTGCATGTATGAGCTAGAATACGTGTGGTTGGTTTTTATGCTTTACATATAAAAATGTTTTATATTTGTTGCTTTGTGCCATTTAAACTAGGGTTATTTGTCTTTTTTCACCTTAGACCCAATGGTGCTGAAGGAGGAGAATCAAGAACTGAAAGAAGAGAAAGAACATGAAGATTGCTATGAAAAAACATGCTTTCACAACAGGAGAAAATCTTTTAGTTGCTCACAGACTGAAAATACTTTGTCACAAAAAACTGGAACTAAAAGTCCTTTCACCTGCCAACAGTGTGGAAAGAGTTATACTCAAAAAGGAAGTCTTAAAGTCCACATGCGAGTTCACACAGGAGAAAAGCCTTACATGTGCCAACAGTGTGGAAATAGTTTCAATCGCCAGGCAAGCCTTAAAATCCACATGAGAGTTCACACAGGAGAGAAACCTTACATGTGCCAACAATGTGGAAATAGTTTCAGTCGACAAGCAAGTCTTAAAAGGCACATGAGAGTGCACACAGGAGAGAAGCTGTTTACTTGCCAGCACTGTGGAAAGAAAATCAGTCAAAAAGCGCACCTTATTAATCACATGAGGATTCACACTGGAGAAAACCCATTCACCTGCCAACATTGTGGAAAAAGTTTCAGTCGGAAAGTAAACATGACAGTCCACATGAGAATTCACACTGGAGAGAAGCCTCACATCTGCCAACAGTGTGGAAAGAGTTTCACTGAAAAAGGAAGTCTTAATGCCCACATTAGAATTCACACTGGAGAGAAACCATTTGTATGCGGGCTGTGTGGAAAGAGTTTTAGATTTAGAGGAGCTTTTAATGACCACATGAGGATTCACAGTGGAGAGAGTCTTTAAGTATCTTCTGTGTGAAAGGAGTTCACATATTATAGAGACATGCAAAGTTGTTTGCAAACTCCTTATGGACAGAAATTACAAAATTACAAGTGTGAAAAGAGGTTTACCAAAAGGAGCGATTTCTAAAGTTGCCTGTGTGTTTATTCTGGATTAAGCAGATTTAATTATGTTAAATTAGTGTCTCAAAAAAAATCATTTTCAGATGCATATGGAAAATCATAAATATGGAAGACCCTATTCTTGTTGTTTTTGTGGACAGAGTTTTAAAAGAGTCCCCAAATTCAGATGCTCCATGTTCCTACAAGAATCCACCATGATTATGGTCTTGTTCAGATAGTTAATTTGCATTCATCTCCTCTTTAAACCTTAACTTGAAGCTTTTTATTTTCTTTTGTTATGTTCATATGAATGTATGTGGCCACACCCGTCTTCTTGGCTATAAATTAAAATATTAAGCAGTTTTGGTAGATGCCCTGTGATTTTAAATGTATAGAGTTTTTGCTGATTTATTTGATTAAGGACAATGCGTTGAAATTAATAAATGGCATAAAGCCGTCTACACTGCATTCAGACACTATTCAGACCCATTTGTGTTTTTGTGTTGTTTTCTGTATGCTAACATGCTTTTAATTTACCTTATTAAAATTAATTTTTTAGTACTTTATGGAACCACTTTTCTGCAGGGATTACAGTCTCAAGTCTTTTAGACTTGTGGATTTCCTGCCATTCATCTTTGTTGATTGTTTTAAGATGTCGGGTTGGATGGAAACAGTCATTGAACAGCACTGAATATTTTTCTCCACAGACAACTGATTGGGTTCAAGTGTGAGTTTTGTCTGGGCGATTAAAGGACATTCTCAGAGTCATCTCTAAGCCACTCTGACATTGTCTTCGCTGTGTGCTGGAAGGTGAACATGTGGCCTAGTCTGAGGTCCTGAGCGCTTGAGCAGGTTTTCATTAAGCATACATCTGTATTTTGTTCCGATAAGCTGTTTTTCTACACCAGTGTTTAGTGCAGAGTTTACCTCCAACTTTTCTCAACACACCTGCCTGTTAGTTTCAGGTATACCTAGTAAGACCTTGATTAGCTGGTTCAGGTGTGTTTGATTAGCAGAAACTAGTTTCTTCCAGACATCATGCCTTGGAATTTGGGTTCATCAGACCAGAAAAAATTGTTTATCAGAGTATGAGGATCCTTTAGAAGTCTTGCAGAATTTAAGTTATTTCTGGAGCTCAACCAGAGTAACTGTCAGGTTCTTGGTAAGGCAAAGAGTGACCAAGGCCTTTCTCAACTGATCACTCAATTAGGCCAGATGACCAGCCCTCCGAAGACTGCTTGTTGTTCTAAACTTCTTACATTTAAGAATTATGGAGGCCACTGTGCTCTACAATATTCAATGCAACAGAATATTTTTGTAACCTTCTCTTGACCTGTGTAAAAATAACATTTAATGTGCTAATGATGTTTTGGACATTAACCAAATGTTAACATGAAATTTCCATGTTTGATATTTAAAAGCTATTTTATATTAGGGGTATGAATCACAGGTTAACTTGTGATATTGACAGTTGACAATATTTTGCCCACAATAACAATATATCACAATACCAGTGATTCTGTGACAGACGATATATTGCAAGAAAATCATCCACGACATATAACAATATCTGTAAATTGAGAAAAATGTATCAAAGTTTCATGATGTATGTCATTTATTACCAGTACATCTATTTTATAGAATAGCAACAATGTACAATAAGTGCATAAGTGCAAACACTTTAAAACATTCCTTTGTACATTACACTGTAAAAAATAAAAAACAATTTGTTGAGTCAGCTTAAAATAATTTGTTACCCTGCTGCCTTAAAATTTCAAAAGTTCAGTCAACTTGAAATGTTAAGTTGTACTAAGTAACAACTTAGATATTTGTGTTTGCTAAACATAACAGATGGGTAACCCAGCTGCCTTAAAATTTTAAGTTGATTCAAATCAAATATCTATAATATCAATATAAGTTGTCACTTACTATAATTTAACATTTCAAGTTGAGTTGAGTTGAGTTTTTTTTGAGTTGACTGAACTTAAAATTTTAAGGCAGCCAGGTTACAAATTATTTTAAGTTGACTCAGCAAATTGTTTTTTACAGTGTAGGCTGTCCTAGAACTGAACAAGGTCCACATAAAATGAAAACAACAGGATTTTTTTTTTTGTATTATATTGTATTTGTTGTGTTTATGTTTGTGAATTGTGTTTGTAAAGAGTGTGTAACAAACATACTGTTATGCAAGAAAAATTTCAGACTTAAAGTTTGACAGTAAAGTATATCTATCTATCTACACAGCTTTACTATATTATGTATAGTAAAGAAAGGTCACATCTCTGACTAATCAATCATAGCAACATCTTAAATTTGTGTTGTCATGATGCAGATAATAGCGCAGCTTCTCCCTGAGCCTTCCTCACCATTTCCAAAGTTTCTGATGCTCTTTTACAAAATTTACCCACATACTGCTGTTCCAACTCGCTTGCATTTTTCTAAATATGAAACACTTGAACAAAAAACAATGTCTTGACTCTGACAGGGCTGGAATGCAACTGATCAGTGTTCTAACATATACCTGGCACCCCACCCCAAGTGATCTTGGCCAGCTTCTCTCTTCACAGAGCCCTTCTCGAGCGCAGGAACTTAATTCTCATTACTTTCTGGACACACCTCATAGTTTTACATTTAAATAGCTTATAAATATTTAATAAGGATATTTAGATAAAATACAAGGTGTACATTTTAGCAGTAGTTTAAAAGTTTCAAAGTATAAAACTTGAACTGAACATTAAGAATATAAAAATACACTGCTCAAAAAAAAATTAAAGGAACACTTTGAAAAAGCATCAGATTTTAATGGGGAGGTTGGAGCTAAACTCTTCAGAAAAATGGATCTTGCGGGCCAGCGTTGAGAACCCCTGGTCTAGCCTTTAGTGGTCTGTGCACCCTTCCATGGATATGCCTCCCCAGACCATCACTGACCCACCACCAAACCAATCATGCTGAACAATGTTACAGGCAGCATAATGTTCTCCATGGCTTTTCCAGACCCTTTCACACTCAGGGTAAACCTGCTGTCAATCTGTGAAAAGCCCAGGGTGCCAGTGGTGGACCTGCCAATTCTGGTGTTCCATGATAGATGCCAATCGAACCCCACAGTGCCGGGCAGTGAGCACAGGGCCCACTAGAGAACGTCGGGCCCTCAGGCCACCCTCATGAAGTCTGTTTCTGATTGTTTGGACAAAGAAATTCACACTAGTGGCCTGCTGGAGGTCATTTTGTAGGGCTCTGGCAGTGCTCATCTTGTTCCTCCTTGCACAAAGAAGCAGATACCAGTCCTGCTGATGGGTTAAGAACCTTCTACGGCCCTATCCAGCTCTCCTAGAGTAACTGCCTGTCCCCAGAAACAACAATTTAGAAGTTTAGGACAACAATCTGTGCGGGGAGGCACAGCAAACTTTCTGGAAATGGCACATATTGATGTGCCATCCTGGAGGAGTTGGACTGCCTGTGCAATCTCTGTAGGGTCCAGGTATAGCCTCGTGCCAGTATTGACACTGACCCTAGCCAAATGCAAAACTAGTGAAAAACAGTCAGAAAAGATGAGTAGGGAAAAAAATGTCAGTGGCCTCCACCTGTAAAACCACTGCTGTTTTGGGGGGTCATCTAACTGTTGCTGATCTAGTGCACCTGTTGATTATTTCATTAACACCAAAGCAACTGAAACTGATTAACAACCTCCTCTGCTATTTAACTGACCATATCAATGTCCCAGGAGTTTAATTGACTATTTTATTGATGATATACTCCGATTAAAAAGTGTTTCTTTAATTTGAGTAGTGTATATAGTGCACTGATTCTTATGACATACAGTGCATGCTGAATGCATCATAACTCTGTGTATGTGACAAATAATCTTTGTATCCTTCTATTTATTGAAAGATCACATAATGTGACCACCCCCACATAATGGGGTGGGGTGGGGTGTCAATGTTTTTTTGTGTGTGTATTTACAGTGTTCTACACATTTTCGGTCAAAGCCCAATGCAGAGCAGTTCCATCAGGATGAGGGGTCCCTGCTACAGTTTCACCACTAAAGAAAATTACTCATTACAATCCACTTGGAGGACCACATAAGCCATACAGTGGTGCATGGAGGTATGTGGGAGCAGTTCTCTAGATATTGATTGATGTGGTTTAAATTTATAAATAGGTTTATATGTAGAATGATGAGGTAAATACGTTTTAGTTGCACACAACTAAACTAGTTGGGTTGCATGCAGAACAACTCAAGTAACACCTGTCAATGTCAAAATGACGACAAAGAGACATTTATGGACTGTGTCCATCATATTGACAAGACTGAAGCTGTCAATATGGCAAGTGTTCCTGATGAAAGTGAATCAGAGTATTAATCTAATCCAAGTTCCTACTAAACACGAAATCACATGTGTCACTGAATTCACTCTTAAACATAGTACATCAGCATCGTTTAAATCTGCCAAAAGACTTGAGGACATTGCTAGGAACTGTGCGTTTGAACCCTGAAATAGACAAGGCTGGCCATTATTACCATTTCTGAGTGTTGAATTCAATTACAGAGGTGCTACAACAGAACACTGACATTCAGCACAACATTCACATGTTGGAGCTTCAGGTAAACATTGATGGTTTGTCTCTCTTCAAGAGTTCAGCAACATTTTGGCCCATTCAAGAAACGCTACTAAATATCAAACAAGAGGAACCAGTGATAATATATTTATTTTGTGACACATGTAAACCTACATCACTAGCTGAATATCTTGAATGCTTCATCTCCTAAGCAAATGAATTAACTAACAGATTTGCATTTACAAGGAGTGATGTTAACTTTACAACTCTCTGTAAGAAAACAGAATGACATGCCTTTAAAAATTAATGAGAGTTTCAGAAACAAGACAGATTCTGATCATTCTTGTAGCTTTCAGCCAAACCTGGACTAGCAATTACATAGCGATCCCATAGATTTTAAGTGTTTTTGAACAAATAGGCGAATGATTCTCTGAACCATTCATAAAAACAGTAATTTGCTTCATGCCTGAATGAATTTGCAGAGGATTCTGTAACTCAATCAATATGTTAACAGAATACCATAGGGCAGGGGTGCTCAGCCCTGTTCCTGGAGATCTACCTTCCTGCAGAGTTTAGCTCCAACCCTGATCAAACACAACTGAACCAACTAATTGGGATCTGAAAGAGCACTTGATAATTACAGACAGGTGTGTTTGATCAGGGTTGGAACGAAACTCTGCAGGAAGGTAGATCTCCAGGAACAGGGTTGGGCACCCCTGCCATAGGGTATCATGATACTACTTCGTATCGCGATTCTTCAGCTGGTATAGTGTCGTGGGACTTAACCCTACTACACTGCAATACACTTCTACAACGAGTTCTCCAATGACGTTTCAGATCTCTTTTGTACGTGAAACTCTCTTTACACTGACGACACGTGAAAGGTCTTTCTCCAGTGTGAACTCTCATGTGAGTCTGAAGGTTTCCATTCGACGTGAAAGTCTTTCCACAGTGAGTGCAGGAGAAAGGTCTCTCTCCAGTGTGAATTCTCATGTGAGTCTGAAGGTTTCCTTTAAGTGTAAAATCCCTTCCACACAGATGGCACAAGAAAGTCTTCTCTCCAATGTGACTTGTTACATGATTCTCAAGGTGTTTGCCGTCTGTAAAAGTCATTCCACACTGATGACATATAAAACAGTATTCTTTTGAGTGAAGCCTCATGTGCTGTTTAAGGGTTGTTTTGTGTCCCAAACTCTTTCCACACTGATCACATGTGAATGGCTTCTCTCCAGTGTGACTGTTCTGGTGATACTTTAGGTTAAGTTCTGTTGTGAAACTCTTTCCACACAGTGTGCAGGTGTATGGCTTCTCTCCACTGTGAATGTTCTGGTGTCTTTTAAAGCTTCCATGTCGAGTGAAACCTTTTCCACACTGAGGACAGGTGTATGGCTTCTCTCCAGTATGGATGCTCATGTGGCTCTTTAGGCTTCCTTTTTTTCTGAAACTCCTTTCACACTGCTGACAGGAGAAGTTACTTGTACTTGCTGTTTTTTTAGCTTTTTGTCGTGAGGAAGTCTTTTCAGTCTGTGAGCAACTTAATGATTTTTCTCCAGTCGTGAAATGATTATGGTCTTCCTCTTGTGTTTCATTCAGTTCTTGACTCTCCTCTTTCATCGCCGTCAGGTCTGAGGTGAAAACAGACAAATTAACAATGGCACAAAGCAAAAGATACCAAAAATTCAGGCATGTATGGTGAATCATATACCCACAAAGCTCAGGACCTCTTCACTATATTGTTTACTCTTTTATGTTATTTTTCAACAGCTCAGACTATGACAATGTTTTATCAAATACGAATATGGAGTACCACAGGGCTCAGTATTAGGTTCTCTTCTTTTCTTCTTGTATACTTACCCTGAAAGTCATTGTTTTTATATTTTACCATTTCGGCAATGATACGAAGTTTTATGTCCTCACAACCTACACAACTCTCCAACTTAGCAAAGTGTTAAGACATCAAATATGGGATGGATAGTAATTTTTCTGTATTACTCACAATTCTGTCTTTTTTCTCAGAATTGTGATACAAACTCTCAATTTTGAAGTCAGAAGACAGATATAAACTCAACAGGAGTAAACAGAAATATAATGCTCTAGCAACACTACTCGTCTTGGCAACTGTAATAGTAAACTAAATTCTTCAAAAGAGGTCCACATAATATTTCTTATATCCAAAGATGTTACTCAATTACAGCAGTGGATGTTTAATATTACAAGCTGTTTCTGTGCGTCTATTTTAGATTTATTATCAGCACTGGGTCACAGTTCACATGTGTAGAGTGTGAATGATTATGTTTGTCTGCCACCACCAAATACCTTTTTTGACTCTGGAAAAACCCTGTTAGTACACTTATTCTTTAAAAAAAATATATGTTTCTGTAGAGCTGGATATTT
Source organism: Labeo rohita (assembly GCF_022985175.1). NCBI lineage: Eukaryota > Metazoa > Chordata > Actinopteri > Cypriniformes > Cyprinidae > Labeo > Labeo rohita. The sequence goes on along the minus strand of NW_026129836.1, from coordinate 6,050 downwards.
TAATAAGAATCAAATGAGTGAGTTCAGCTTTGAGAGTGAAAACCAACCTGTTTGTTCCTCAGTATCTTCATGTTTAACTCTGAATGCTTCTTCAATCTTCATGTTTTCACTCTCTTCTTTAATAAACTCCATCTTTGTTTGTTCCTCAGTATCTTCATGTTTGATTCTAAATGCTTCTTCAATCCTCAAGTCTTCATTCTCTTCTTTAATAAACGCCATCTTTATAATAACATTTAGAAATGGCAACAATTAGTAGAAAGTAAAATACATCAAAATTAAACCTCTGAATGCATCTCAATCAGCTTTCTAGTTCAGCAGTCAGCACACTGTTACAGGAGTCAATAAGAGTGACATATTACACAAACTATATAAACATTTCATACATATATTTATAATCGTTTTAAATGCATTCATTACACACATTTTTATTTAGAGGTGGTTAACGTGAAAACAAGACATCACATTAATATGCCCTTTACCTTGTATTCCAAAGTACTTAAATATTTTTAAAATCAAAGTTACTAGAAAGTAATTTAACGAAATACGAAATAAAAAAATGAAAAGCATGTGTTTGTAATCTGTAACGAAATATATTTTAAAACAACATGGAAAGTCTAAATACACGTCTGTTTGTTTTCTCGTTGCATTTAAACTAGTTTGACTATCTCGGTGAATCGAGCGATACGAACACTGAATCATTTAGCGAAGCATTTGGTTCAGTTGACTCGAAAAGCTCTGCTTCTCACGTCACTACTTGCCAGTGACCGAATTCTTTGACAGACTGGTTAATGATAAAGAGAGCAAAACGAGACGCACCTATTGTTACTCATGTGTGGACGCGCTTTACTCACACAACATAATGTTAGACAATTCATTTTAATGATACATTCAATAATAAGGCATTTCTTTTACAGTTCCTTATACAACTATGAATTTACCTGAAATGTTTTCTTTGAATTTAACACCTTAAATGCTTAAAAACACGAACCTTTCGTCAGCCGATTCACAACAGATGCAGGAACGCAGCGCAGCTGTATGACGTCATATCTCCACTCCAAAATAAAAGCCCTTTCTTAATACAATTACAAAAGACCAATGAAATTCACATGCAAATAACAAAACACAAAAAACAGCATCATGAGTTGAATTTTTGGTGAAATCTATGTTATTCAATGATATGCTGAAAAATAACTGGGAATGAAAGTATTTCATCAACATCTAATATGCACCATACTGCCTACACACAAAACATCTTTTTTTTTTTTTTTTTTTTTTTTTTTTAAAAAAAAAAAGACCTTTATCAAAATAAATAAATAAATAAATAAATGAATAAATGACCTTTTACTCACACACAAGGCTCACATCATAGGGTAAAAAGGCACACAACATTGATACAAATACTTTAGCTTAAATGCTTTTTGTTTTTGTACTATTACTGCTTATTTTTATAAATAAAGAATTAATTTCTGTTCAAATATACTGTCATTAAAATGTTATTATAAAACATAGATTTTAAAGAACAGAAACAAAAACATTTAAAAAAAAAAAAAAAAATAAAGATTCTGAAATCATTGAAGGAGATCCCATAATAATTTAATATAGATTTACAGTAGTACAAACAAATGTTATTATATCATATGATTAATATCATGTTTTTAAACATGATAGTTTCATTCTGAACATGGTGATTATCTATAAGATGGACACCCAACGTAATATATGATATTTACCACTTGAATCTAACAATGTCATGTCAACAAATAGAAAAATCAGCCTTCTATAAATATCATGTTAATGTTGTTTCTTTTAGCCCCAACAACAGTGGTGCTTTTTACCCCAAATACCATTCTTTTACATATTCTTTCATTATTGAAAAACTGTTGCTTTAATTATCTTAAACAAAACTGAAAAAAAAGACCTTTGACTCAAGATATAATAAATAATTTTAGCGATTCTCATTTACCACTTAAATCTACGATATTTTTAAAAACATAAAATATTAAATAAAGTGTCGATAAAGCATCAGGCAAATTTGCACGTGTATCTTGAAAAGTGAGTGTTTATGAAAGTGCTACACCACATTCTCATCAGTCACATCCCACCCCTCTCTTTTCTCTGTGGAGTGACGTGCTGCTCTGTGAGATTGTTTACTTTAGCCACATTTAGCATGTTAAGCCGCGAAACTTGCTAACTAACACATTATTAGGAAAGGTGATTGCAGAGATTCATAAAAAAACAGTGGTGGGCAGTAAGGAAGTAGTTGTACTTCGTTACTGTACTTAAGTACATTTTTCAAGTATCTGTACTTTACTGGAGTAGTTATATTTTGAGTAACTTTCACTTTTACTTCACTACATTCCAAAGCGTAAGATCGTACTTTTTACTTCACTACATTTCATAAAACATATGGTTACTCCTCATAAAATATCACGTGCTCTAAGACGAACAAAAGGTGTCTGATTCATGAACAAACTGATTCTTTTCAATGAACCTGTTAAACTGATTCGCCAGTCGCACCAAACGATTCATTCACAAATTGGAATGATCTGATTGCAGCTGTTCTCGAGTCGACAACTCATTGATTCAAATGATCCGTTTAGAGCGAGTCTCCAGTCAACTGAATTCACAAGTAAGAACCGGGAGATCTTGTGTGCGCGCGACTGATGCTGCGAAAAGTAAGTTACGAATATCGAATTTTAGGATTAATTATTATAACTGAAAATTATATTTAGGTCAAAGCTGTCCGTTGTTTATGAATTACATCTGCTGTAAAAGATGATCTGTTTAAGTGCACTGGAATGCTTGAATTCAGACACATCAAAAACGAAAAATTTAAATAACAGGTTAAATAAAATAACTCATACAAGTTCATATTCCTTGCTGATGTAATGTTAGAAGTTTTATTAAAATGCTACGCATGTAGCCCTACTTGACGTCTGTTTTTATATTGTTTAGCAACAGTATAAATTTTTATATTGTTTGGGTCAGCTAGAGTATACAGATATGAATGTTTATTCAACCATATTGAAAATAAGTAAATATTGTTAGCTTATGCTAACTGTCTAGCTGCTTTCTGGTGCTAAGTTGAGATAATTTTTATATGTAATGTCCATATATTTTTATTCAACCACTTAGATAGATTACATCCGAGGGGGAAAAAAGGATGTCATGCTCAGAACATGGTACTTATCAAAGTGGAAAGTGATGCCCTCTGGGGGCATTTGGCCAGAGGTGTTTTTACACAGACAATATTTGAAAGGAAAAAATCATTATGAAAATATAATTATATTTTCCTTAAAATGTTCTTGCTAACTTCAGACCTTATCCCAGATAGCAGAACAACAGTGAATCATCATTGAATCAACATTAAAGCATCAACCAACTTGTCATTGAATCAATGTTGAAATTTAGCATTGATTTTTCATCAGGTTTGCACCCTGAAATAATGTTAAATAGATGAAGATGGGCATAAAATCAATATTTGTTCAACTTAAGTTAAATCACTTATTTTACACTGAATCAACATTGAAGCAATTTTAGTTCAGTCTTGCTTTATGTACAGCAAGATCCTATGACAGTAAATCATGTCAGTTTTGATTTATTTCTTTAAATCAGAGACCATGTAGGGCTGAAAAGCTTTTTTTTAAAAACAAAAAGGCAGTAACTCAACATCCCTCAGTTTACATGTAAACGTATTTATTTATTTATGCTCCATGCCCATTTAAACAGGAAGTAACATCACAATTATAATAAAACAACTATATAATAAAACACACTACAACTTACATACAAATTATTATAAACTGGATGACAAAATGACTTTAACTATTAGAAGAGACTGTTAATTCTGAATTTATAAAACAGAATCTAACTGCCAAGAGAAGAGACTGGAAAACCATAACAGCATATAAAAATTGCAACCTGCCTCAGCAAAATTCAGTCAAATGCAAATAGAAACAACCAAGACAGAAACACAACAGATGATTGAAACATTATTAGTACAGTTGAAATGTATTTACTCTGCAAAACAGATAATAAGACATAAGTCTGAACTTATGGTTTTCCACCACGAGCAATTCCCCCCAGCCGTTCTGGGGCATAACAAAGCCATTTCTGAACTGTTGAAGCAAAGACAAACTCTGACTCCTCCTTTTTTTCAGCTTTCAGCTGTTGTTGTTGTAGGGCATCTAAAGAATGAAAAACAAACAAAAAGTTAGAACTGCACAATGCTCTAAAAACTTGGAGTGGTAGTTGTTTATGAATGACAGAAGGTGGGTCCTAAATTTTTGGAAATGTGACTTTTACAAATGTACAGATATACAACATATGTTTTGAAATTTCCTACAATCTTCCATAGATACAATGCACACATTTGATTTTTTTTATATATATGTGTTATTTCACAACCTGCAAATGTTGTCCTACAATGTACATATTCAATGCTATGAAAACAAATATACTTAATGTAACAATGTAGTCTGTTATATATTATGTGCATAAAAAGTGTTAAAAATCACTTGATATCCTACTTTATCTAAAATACAATGATGATCCTTTGTCCAGATCAAGTAAAGGAGATATCTTACGTTTATGCGGTTTGAGTTTCAAAAAACATATTTTCCATATACTGTACATTATAATTTATGGAGCCTGCGACGTCACCTGTAGGACAAAAAAAAAAAAAAATCAATCCGTGGCGACGGTTTTGCAATTTGTCCCCTTAGTTTATAAACCGCACTCACAAATAATTAAACTGTTCCCTCAGTTTAACAAATCGTGGCCACGGATTAACAAACCGTACCCACAAATTTCCAATCCGTGCGCTCAGATTTTGTAAACCGTACCTTCGGATTTTGAATCTGTACCCACAAATTCATAATCCGTGCGCACGCTTTTGCAATCCGTTCCCACAGGTTTGTAAACTGTACTCACGGATTTGTGGCCCCGCCCCCAGATTCAACCAGGCCACCTGTTTAGGTGCAGGATGCATTGTATTGCATTTATTAAACTTTATTTTTCATAAATAGGCTATATGAGACCATGGAACACCGACAAAGCAATTCAAGTTTCATGATCCGCACTTTCAAAACAGTCTTCTTTTTAGCTTTTATTTGACATTAATCACCAATAGGATAGCTGCTAAACCACACCTGTGTTTTATCCTATTGCTGATTAATGTAAAATAAAAGCTAAAAATAAGACTGTTTTGTAAGTGTGGATCATGGAACTTTAACGCACCAAAATAAAATAAGTGAAGAGCGCGGTTCAGACGGCTTTGCTTTATTTTTCAAAATATGAAATTGGCTGAATTTTCTAAAAAACAATAAAAAACTAAGGTTTGGAGAGGAGAAGGTAAAAAGCAATACAAAACAAATAATGTACAGTTTATGTTGTCATTCCTTTGCTCTCAAACTGAAGACAATTAAATAATAATTAATTATTTAATAATAACATTAACAGTGAAACATCTAACTCTGGGTAAAAAGCTTATAATAAAATCTCCAAAATAAGTCTTCATGTTAAGAATGAATAGTACACAAACTCATTTCCAAAACTGTAAAAGGTTATTTAAAAATAAAGCATTTATTATGATAAACAGTTTACTGTCTTAAGTGCACATTTATTTAGTCTACAAATTAAAATAATAATAATAACAATCACTATCAGTAGTAATTATTAAAGACGTGTGTGACTGCAAGGCTCACCGTACATAATACTATTTATAGTGAGCATTGCTGTCACACACGCACCCCCCCCCAACCTTCCCCCCCAAACTCCCGCCCACCCAAGCATGTTAGTAATCTAGACAGCAAGAAAAATACACAAAACTTACCTCTCAGTTCCTGTTCTCCTTGTTTGTTCTGTCCGTTAAAACCTTGTGTTTGGAGGCGAATTCCGTTTTGGGGCTCCAGGACACTGTAGGAGAAAAAAAGGAGGATCATTCAAATAAAAACATATTCATCACCTGAACACAATACTTTTTTAAAACTTTTTTAAACAACACTCATATAAATTTGTAAAATATGAATTAACTGCATAAATAAATGAAT
>NW_026129835.1:0-33795 GCF_022985175.1 Labeo rohita | reverse complement strand
TGTTATTACAAATATGTACATATATGTTCACATGTGGTTTCCCACGTTTACTTCTCACCTTCTCCGGAGTGCTGTGTCAAGATCCAGCCTCTTAGTAATTACTACTCAGTGACAAAAATAAAGTCACTATGTTTCATTATCAATTAACTACATCATGCCACGGCATTCCGGAAGATGTCAGGGCCAAACATCTCCCCTCTTATCTTTTGGCTAGAAGGGAGTAAAAGACCCTGACACCTTAACATACTTTTCCATTTAACATAGATTGTTGAAGCATGTGCGTGCAGTTAGTTCGGCCTTGCCTGTGGTTATCACAGTTATGTAGAATACATATAGAACAATGAAAATAAGAGTACATAACAGTGGTTCTCAACCTTTTTGGGCCAGCGCCCCCACCCATAATCCAGGCCCCTAACCGCCCCCCATCAAATAAATCATAGTCTAATTGTCCTCACTGAATATTAAAGTTGATTATTATTATTTTGTGTTTATAATGAGGACTGATATTGTATTTACAGTAATTCAAATGTATGGAGTCATTATGATTTTTAGGAAATTGCTTTATTTCAAGGATGCATTGAATTGATCAAAAAAGACAGTGAAATTATTTACAGTAAATGATTTTAAAATAAGTGTAATAACATTAATTTACAGAGTTTTTGAGCATCTTGGTGGTTTTCATTGCTATAGCTTCAGTGTTGTTGAGATGCGGATATATCTTGTTGCCCCAAATTTAAAAAGACTAAATAAAAATGACATAGTGGACATTGTTATTTTGGTGAGTAAATCCCACATTTACACCTAAACCCTACTTTACTATATTTAATAGATTAATAGAACAAATCATACTGACCTTTTTTAATGGTAGTGTATATTATAGGCTATATTTTATTTATAATATATAGGCCCGTTTTGAAAGCATGTATCTTAACCCCCAAAACAGCCCATACATAATTTTATTTATTTTTTAATGTCATTGAATAGCAAATGACATTCATCACATTTTTGATTTATCATTTAAAGTATCATTATCATTAGAAGCAAAAAAGGAGCAAAAAAAAAACACGTGGATATAAATTAGGCTATATTTGTGAGCTTTGAATAAACTCTTTAGAAATTTGGTATTCAAACCAACCGCAGCCAATCAGCAAACGAAAAGTATTAATATTAATTTTTCTAAACAAGAAAAAATGTCTAGGTTACGTACGTAACCCTCGTTCCCTGAAGAAGGGAACGGAGACGTTACATATGGGAACTCGCTTGAGTGACCAATCACCTCTGAGCTTTATAGAAAAGGCCAATGAAATTGGCGAGTGGAGTTTGCACGCAACGCCACTCCCCCCGTACATACGGGTATATAAGATGGCGGCGTGCATCCACTCACTCAGGTTTTTGCTGAGGAGCCGAGCCGCAGCCCGGCATCAGCGCAGCCTAGGGTTGTGGCAGGGGATGTAACCTCTCCGTTCCCTCCTTCAGGGAACGAGGGTTACGTACGTAACCTAGACGTTCCCCTTCAGTCGTTTCACTATGACGTTACATATGGGAACAGACCCATGGAAAAGGCCACAACCCTAAGGCCGCGCTACGCAAGACACCAAGTGCTGACAGGCGGACATGTCAGAAAGTGGAGTCAATACGTAACCTTCCCAACACCCTAGAGGCCAATAGAGGGGCCCCGTAGGGGTGCCAGTTGTACTGAAGCATGGGTTGGGGGGGCGGAGCACATGTGGTTTAGGCATGTGGAATAAAGAAATTGAATACATCTATTCTGGTTATAGATGTATGAGGGAAAACACAGCCTTCTGGCTGACTGTGGAAAAATACTGAGACATGTTGCCACAACCTTCTGGGCGAAGGAGACCCAGTCGGAGCACACTCCGCATCTAGTCCTGACTGCGGGGCATGGAGGACCCAGGGTTCGCCGGAGGGAACATTCTGGGAAAATAGCGTACGGATCCCGTGGGAATGGCACAGCAAGCCGACACCTGCCGGCCTCCCGCAGATTACCTGATGTTTACCTTAACACACGGGACGACACGGGCTCGACGCGGAGATTATAAAATCTCGCGAAGGTGTTAGGTGTCGCCCAGCCCGCAGCTCTGCAGATGTCTGCTAGCGAGGCGCCGTGCGCCAGCGCATAGGAGGAGGCAACACTCCGAGTGGAGTGAGCTCAAACTCCTAGGGGGCACGGCTCCCCCTGGCTTTCATATGCCAGGGAGATAGCATCTACCACCCAATGGGCCAACCTCTGCTTGGAGACAGCATTTCCCTTCTGCTGTCCTCCGAAACAAAGAGCTGCTTGGAGCGTCTGTAGCTCCGGGTGCGGTCCACGTATATTCGTAAGGCACGAACAGGACACAGCAACGCTAAGGCCGGGTCTGCCTCCTTCGGGGGCAGAGCTTGCAGGTTCACCACCTGATCCCGAAAGGGTGTGGTGGGAACCTTGGGCACATAGCCAGGCCGGGGTCTCAGGACAACGTGAGAATCAGCCGGCCCGAACTCGAGGCACGCTTCGTTGACAGAGAAGGCTTGTAGGTCCCCAACCCTCTTGATGGAGCGCTGTCTTAAGTGACAGGAACTTAAGCTCGACTGAAACCAGCGGCTCGAAGGGAGGTCCCCGTAGGCCCTGAAGGGCGACGGAGAGATCCCAAGAGGGTACGAGGTGCGGTCTAGGGGGGTTAACCTTTCTCGCACCTCTGAGGAACCTCACGACCAGTTGATGCTTCCTGATGGATGCTCCATTGACTGCATTGTGATATGCAGCAATGGCAGCGACATACACTTTGAGAGTTGAAGGGGACAGCCTACGCTCCAACTTCTCTTGCAGAAAGGAAAGCACCACTGCAATCGGACATCTCTGTGGGTCCTCCCCACGGGAGGCACACCAGTCAACGAAGAGACCCCACCTCAGTGCATAGGTCTACCGAGTCCCGTCCAGAAGCCACACATGCAAGTTCCATAGATCGGGATGTGGGTGCCAGATTGTGCCCATCCCCTGAGAAAGAAGGTCCTTCCTCAAGGGGATCTTCCAGGGAGGGGCTGTTGCGAGGAGCGTGAGGTCGACAAACCAGGTCCGGGTGGGCCAGTACGGCGCAACCAGCAGAACCTGCTCCCCGTCCTCCGTGATCTTGCACAGGGTCTGTGCAAGGAGGCTCACTGGGGGAAAGGCGTACTTGGTCCCCGGAGGCCAGCTGTGTGCCAGCGCGTCCCTGCCGAGGGGAGCCTCACTGAGGGAGTAATAAAGCTGGCAGTGGGAGGATTCTGGGGAGACAAACAGATCTATCTGGGCCTCGCCGAATCAACTCCAAATCAGCTGGACTGTCTGGGGGTGGAGTCGCCATTCTCCAGGGTGGGTGGGCTGCCGTGAGAGCTGATCGGCTGCACGGTTGAGCTCCCCTGGTATGTGAACGGCGCGCAGCGATTTCAGCCGCGTCTGACTCCACAGGAGCAGATGGCGGGTGAGTTGCGACATACGACGGGAGCGTAGACCACCTTGACGGTTGATGTACGCTACGGTCGCAGTGTTGTCTGTGCGGACAAGCACGTGCTTGTGGGGGAGCATTGGAAGAAAGCGACGCAGCGCGAGAAGCACGGCTAGCAACTCCAGGTAATTGATGTGCCAAAGCAGTCGAGGTCCCGTCCAGGAGCCCGAGGCTGCTTGCCCGTTGCATACAGCACCCCAACCCGTGGTGGAGGCATCCGTGTGGACCACAACATGCCTGGAGACCTGTCCTAAGGAGACTTCGGCCTGTAGGAAGGCAGGATCTGACCACGGGCTGAATAGGCGGCGACACTGCGGGTGCCACGGTGCCATGCCCATCTCGGGACTCGATCGTGTAGCCAGCGCTGAAGCAGTCTCATATGAAGCAAGCCGAGCGGTGTTACTGCGGCTGCGGCTGCCATATGCCCCAGGAGCCTCTGAAAAGTTTTGAGAGGGACCGCTGTTTTGTGCCTGAATGATTTCAGACAGTTCAGCACTGACTGCGTGCGCTCGTTGGTGAGGCAGGCTGTCATGTTGACCGAGTCCAGCTCCATGCCGAGAAAAGAGATCCTCTGCACTGGGGAGAGTTTGCTCTTCTCTCGGTTGACCCGAAGGCCCAGATGGCTGAGGTGCTGGAGCACCAGGTCCCTGTGTTCGCACAACAGATCTCGCGAGTGAGCCATGATGAGCCAGTCGTCGAGATAGTTGAGGATGCGAATGCCCTTCCGCCATAGCGGGTTCAGGGCACCCTCCGTGACCTTCGTAAAGACGCGGGGGGACAGGCTAAATGGGAGCACCTTGTACTGATACGCTCGACCCCCGAAAGCAAACCGTAGAAAGGGTCTGTGTCGAGGCAATATTGAGACGTGAAAGTAGGCGTCCTTCAGGTCGATGGCTGCAAACCAATCCTGGTGTTGAATGCAAGAAAGAATGCATTTCGAAGTGAGCATTTTGAACGGCAGCCTGAGAAGGGACCAATTCAAAACTCGAAGATCCAGGATTGGCCGTAACCCAGCGCTCTTCTTGGGCACGATGAAGTAGGGGCTGTAAAACCCCGACCTCATCTCGGCTGGAGGGACAGGCTCGATTGCGTCTTTCGCCAGTAAGACTGCAATCTCCGCACGCAGAACAGAGGCATCCGTGTCCGAGCGGACAGAAGTGAAAAGGACGCCCCTGAACTTCGGCGGACGCCTGGTGAACTGAATCGCATAGCCGAGACGTACCGTCCGGATCAACCACCGGGACGGGCTGGGAAGCTCTAGCCAGGCCCCCAGCCTGGCCGCAAGTGGGATCAACGGAGCGTTGACCTACGTGACCGCGGTGGGGCAGCCTGCAGGAAGGGGAAGGGGACTGATCCCAGAAGGATGAACGTCCTGGAGAAAAGTCTGACCACACTGGGCAGCACCTACCTTCTTCCCAAGTTCCTGCGCTGGCGAATGTGGGCTCCGAGTCCGAACCCGAGGAGGCATAGCGTTGCTCAGGAACAGATCCCGGGGCACTTGGCCCAGAGATGTGGAAAATTGCTCTTTCTGTGAGTGGGTGGGTACCGCCGACCCGTAGGTCGACGGCGGCTGAACACACAGAAGATCCTGGCCCTCCTCCGGGAGTGGGGGCACAGATGTTATCGTCCCCAGAAGAGCAGCTTCCATCATCTCCGGGCTGCCCGTGTCAGGGGCGCCGCGCAGATCTGCGGGTCTTGGTGGCTGACCCCTGAGCAGCGGGCGGCGCTGCTTTCCTGCAGCGGCCACGACGTCTGGCGGCGAGGGCCGCATCATGGGCCTCAGCCGGAGACGGAGCAGATTGTTCTTGCTTCTTGGGGGCCGCAGGGGGGCGCCCTCGGCGACGAGCAGGCTGAGGCTGGGCACCCAGGGACTTCCTGACGGTGTCGCACTGGGGCAAGATGTGTTTAATCGCCTCAGTCTGCTTCTGGACTGCCAAGAACTGCTGGGCGAAGTCCTCGACAGTGTCGCCGAAGAGGCCGGCCTGGGAGACAGGAGCGTCGAGAAAGCATGCTTTGTCGACATCTGCCATCTGCGCCAGGTTCAGCCAGAGGTGGTGTTCCTGGACCACAAGCGTGGACATCACCTGACCAAGGGACCGCGCCGTGACCTTGGTCGCCCGGAGGGCGAAGTCAGTCACCGCACGCAGTTCCTGCATTACCTCTTGGCCAGGACTACCCTTGTGCAGTTCTTTTAACGCCTTGGCCTGGTATACTTGCAGGGTGGCCATGGCGTGCAGGGTGGTGGCGGCCTGGGCTGCAGCACAGTAGGCTCTCCCGGTAAGAGCCGACGAGAGCCTACAGGCTTTGGACGGGAGGCGCGGAGAGCCCCGCCAGGTGGCGGCGTCTTGCGGGCATAAATGCACCGCAACCGCACGGTCAACCTGAGGGACCCCTGCGTAACCCTAGCGAGGGCTGAGGAGGCAGAGCGCGAACAAGCCGAATAAGGGGCCTGCCACGCCCTGACCAGCTCATCATGCACCTCCAGGAAGAAAGGCACCGGGGGCGAGCGCGGCAGGGCCGCAGACCTCGTCCCCAGAAACCAATCGTCCAGCCTCGAAGGATCAGGAGGAGGCATCTTCGGGACCTCCAGCCCGATCCCCTTGGCGGCCCGGAGGAGCATAGCCGACAGTTCGGCGTCCGCCTCGGATGGAGCAGCGACCGCGGAGGGGCGCTGCTCCGCCGAAACGTCCGCCTCATCTGCCGACCGTTCTCCGTCTGATGTTGAGATAGACATTCTCTCCTCCGGGGGAGCACCAAAGGAGACGCTCGGCCCGCTTTTAGGCGGGGGAGCAGTCTGCTTGGGCATCACCACGGGACCACGCGGTGGAGCGGAAGCCCACTGGGTTTTGCCCGGCGGAACACTCTGCACCGTCACCTGGAGGTCCTCCAAGCGCCTCGCCGTAGCAGCCGTAAAGCCTTTCTGGCTCGACGAACTGCCGCGGGAAGACGACGAGGGGAGCCGTCTCGCGAACGAGAGGCGTGACCTCAACGTGGCCATGGACATGCGCTCGCAATGAGCGCATGAACCATCCACAAACGCTGCCTCAGCGTGCACTCGGCCCAGACACGTGAGACAGCGATCATGGCTGTCAATGGAGGTGAGGAAACTACCGCACGCAAAAACGCACGGTCGGAAAGACATACCGGGAAAATGCCTCTCAACGACCGTAAGGAAATTGCTCTTTTAGATCCCGGTTCACCCAGGAAGTAGAACAGCGCGACACGTTATGTTAAAGCAGATCCCGTTATAATCGGTCCTCCAGTAACAAATGAGCGCGAGCGCTACAGTAAACGGATGCCGCGTTCTATTTCTGCCTGCGGGATTCCACATGCCGGCGCTACCGACAAGTTGAAAGTAGATATAGAAAGTGCGTTTTAATGTATCCAGTAGAGACAGCGTTAGGATGTGGCAGACCTTTTTCTTTTGCAAGTTTCAGCTCATACATCTTTGGTGTAAACTCGTCTTGACCAAACGCCCCCCCAGGAACAGCTCAACGCCCCCCTTTCAAAAATATTGCTTCCAGCGCCCCCCGATGCTGTCCGAACGCCCCCGTTGAGAAACACTAGTACATAAGAATAATACTAAACAAAGAGAAACCAAAACAAAATATATACAGTATGAAACAAAATAAAACATACATAATTCTCTTCAACATTCCTATGTTGTTTTTCATACAATCCTGGTTCAGTTGTAGTTGAGATTGAGCTATTATTCCCTTTCTGACCCTATATCTATCATAAGTCTCCCATGTGGACCAAAAATCCTCTACCTCTGCATTCAAGTGTGGTGACCAATACCCTTGTTGCTTAACTTTTCTTGTCACTTCCCCCTTTGCCCAACAGTCAAAACCATGGGCATCTTTTCCCCACATATACATTTTACTTCAGGGGAGAAGTAAAATATCCTGCCTCCCTAATCCTTTTAATATTAAAAGTTCTTTCATGACACAGTTTTACATGTCTTCTTCATTCTCTAATTCTGTCTTTCTTTCTCGTGTTCTCCCTTCTTGTCTGCTCCACGTTTCCTTCCCCCTTTTTTCCATCTTCACCAGGGTGACTCTTTGCGAGTCGTTGCAGTGGTCTTTCCCTCGTTGGCAAGGGAGGGTCGTTACTAGCACGCCCTTAATCCCTCACTCCATGCTGTGTAGGGTTGTTGAAGCTAGTTGGAGTGTTTTAGGGTGAGAGATGTGGTCCCGTTTTGCTGATCAATGTGATATTCCCCTTGAGATCATAACCGCATACACTGGTGGGGCAAACCTTCCCTGGCCCTGATAGAAGTACCGTTGCCTGTAAATGGAAACTTTCAGAGGTTTTGGTTAGTGATATCAGGCATGTTCATTTTTTCCCATCTGGCCAGTCGTCCTTTTCGGTGAGACCTGTAGAAATGTCAAGTGGGTTGAGGGCTGTCCTGGCCCCTCTTTGGCTTCTCATACATCTGTTTGCAATCCATTGTATTAACATAAAGAGCAGCATTTTCTATAATAAATAATTTGGCTTTATTAAATTGTTTTCATCCTTACTATTTTTGATTAATTCAATGTTATTCTCAACAATTTGCTAATTAAGTTTTCTTATTGTTTTATAAATTTAGTCCCTCTATCACTCGATAAATTTTTTTGGCCTATTTTGTAAAATAGCATAGGCTTTTTACCCTGGAAAACACTCAACCCACTTTATTAATGTTAATCAGAAAGACAATATTTTATCCTTTTGACACAGAATCAGCTCCATCATGGGATGCTGAAAAAGAAAGTTAGCTGTGGGGTGGACAGAGCAAGCTTGCTTGCTTTGTCTTCCCATGTATTACACTACGCAAGTGTGGCACTGTTTTTCTTTCGGCCACAATAATAACTTAGGTGCTGACCAGGAAACTTAACCAATTCATCCAGGGTCATTTTAAGGGCATAATCTGCCCTGTGGGCCCACATTTCAATTTTTGCATACAGCTGTTTTGGCAAATTAATTGATTTGCCTCAGTGTCTCGTCAGACATCTTTCACTCCATGTCACACCATTGCACACCATCATTCACACTTTTTAACACTCTTTCACACCCCACTCTTAGGCTAAAATCAAGTTTTACTTTTGTGCAACCTCAACAGATTGTCAACTGAATGATTTTAGCAACAGGTCTTTGAATAGACTAACATAAGCTTTTCGTTATCAGACTCTACTAAGTATAGGTCTGGTGATAATAGGTTTGCTGTGTAACCTCTTTTTCAACAAAATTTAATCTATTATTTTTAATTGGAATAATTAGCTCAGGTATTGTGCAATTTAAGGAAGCCGATTGTAATTTCTCAAATGTCACATGTTTGTCTACTTTGAATTTTAGTCATGCTATCTAAAAAGAGGATTGGAGATCTCCACATGATCTAGGATCCATGGCCAAAATAATTTCCATCTTGTTACCCCCAGTGATGACAACATTTGTGATTTCATAATTTTGGAACTTTGCAGACATATTATTCTTATTTAATCTAGTCCTAGCAAATGACCATTAAACAAAATGGAGTGACCAATATTTTTATTTTATCAGCCCTATTTTTGTCTGTTAGACGTCTTGTCTACCCTGTCTTCTTCATAAAAACTCAGCATTCTTGTTGACGATTCAGTTGTACATTTCCCCTAGTTTAATTAAATAGCCCTCACTATGCCAAATCCAGCTCCAATTTTGTGTGATCAGTAAGTCATGAACTTGCTTCTGTCTGTCAAAATTCCTTTTCTTTACGACCTAAGGCTGGGCTGGTAACTGTTGAAAAGCAGATCAAGAATGTTAGTTAAAACACAGAATTCAAAGAGCTGCTGTGAGACCAGTGAATAATCAATACTAATTACTCTAATATAATAAATTTGAAACAGTCTCTATAGTGATCATTAGATATGCAGCACAATTGCATGCAATGGGAAGTGATGAAAGTTCTTCTGTGTAGACCAGTAGTCTGTTGAAGCTGTTTGTCTGTTGCACTGGGTCGTCAGTCTGTGATGGCCTGATGTGGTGTATGGTCTTTATTGTTTCTCTGCCTCCTCTCAGTCTGGCTTTCCTGCCACAGTTTTGCATTTCAAGATATTTTCTTCATCCTCAGGAAAAGTCTCAAGTGAAAGATTCACCTTTTCCTGTTTTAAGTCAGCCTTTCTCCATGCAGAAGTATGCACTCCTCTTTCTGGAGGGGGGTGGACAGTCCATCTGCTTCTCCCTCTTCTTCTCTCTGCAGCCTTGTCTTTGCTTCTTCACCACATTGTTAGACAGACTCCAGTGCATTGCTTCCTTTTTTCCAGGCACTGTTGTAGAAGCCATCTGAAATTCTAACACTCAGAGACCGCATTAATCAAATTGACCTTAGTCAAACTTGTGTCTGAGCAATTAGCTCTTTATATAAATTTCACTTTTCAGCCAAATCTTTCAATGGTCCTACCATATAAAAACATTCATCTGGTTAAAAGCAGCAGTTCCCTTATTCTATTTTAGTAAAGCAAGTTCTTCATTGCAGAAAAATAGCAAGCAGTTTTTTCTTTGCAAAATGCAGAAAACAGCAGTAATCTACCTTTATTATCTAGGAATATTACAATTAAACAAAATAATATTTTTCTACAACAGCATGACATGCCTATGGTAAAAACCATCATAATTTTATTTTAAATTCACATAGATGTTCAGAATAATCTAGTAATGGTGAATGAATTTCCCCAACCTACATATATTTAATCACCAAAGTTACATTCTTATTGAGAAATGTCTAAGGCTTGTGTATCAAAATTTCTATTAATTTGGTCACCCAATCTTGCTCTCATTCAACATTGCTCTCCACAAGTTATCTTTCAGTTAATTCAAACCCGAATCTTTGAAACTCTGTAATGGATTAACTTCCATACTGTCTCCCAGGGATAACGAGATACAAATTTTAGACGTCTTCAGACATAATATATACATTTTTAAGCACGTGCAATCTTATTTATTCATCTATTATGATAAATCATTAAATAATAAATGTATATCCTATTTTTATTGGTCTCTTGCTACAATAATCTTCAAAGGCCATATCTTGTATTCATTTAGAACAAAATTCATACAAGTCACTTATTATTTAGAGCTCAGCATTCATTTACTCCTCTCAAGCGAGGCAACAACTACGCTCTCTCTCAGTGAAACACAGGAGAGATATGGACCAGAAGACATTGCAATTTAGTAATTAACTTAAAGAAGTTCCAGGTTTATACTTATGCTTTTATTATTTCAGTTATTTTGCCTTTAATGTAAATAAACGTGCAAACAATATACTTGCTCTTGTGAATTTATTTTGATGTAAATTACATTTACTTACAACTTCCAACTGTATATAGCAGTACATCAGTGTGTATACAACAGCCATAGCACGATTTGTGTCAGCTTATTTACAGCATAGGGATGTTGAAACTTCTATGTTCCATAGGGATTACTCTCTATGAGAAAGTTGGTCCTTTCTTGGTCAATGTAACCTTGGACACCCCCGAAAAATGGCTGTGTTCTATTTAGTTGTTGGCAAACCAAGAGAGCTTCAGGGGTGTTGCAGACCGGTTTGATATGTCAAAAGGAACCCTTCATTATATTTTTTTGGACATTTGCAAGGTCCTTTGTATACTGAGGAATGAATACATTCAAAGGCCCAGAGAGGATGAGTTTGCAAACCTGGCAAATGTCTTTCAGGAGGAACCTGGCTTCCCTGGAGTCATTGGAGCAATTGATGGCACACACATTCCCAGCAATATTTTTTTTAATCAGGTTTAATCTTCTATGAATTGTTCTAACAAACTGGCTTTCTTGCATGAACTAGATTTTAACTTAACTCCAGTGTTTTTCCGGAAATCTGACAAAATGTACAATAAAGGCATTTAACAACTGAGTCTGACTGGTTTTCTTATTAACAGTATTTCACAAATGTTTTTTTAATTGTAATGGCTGACAGGGCCACGCTGAATGAGGTCTTTACATGTTAATGTGTAATCACAAACACGTTCTTCCTTAACTCTCGCTACCCGTCAACTATAACTAATCCATGTTTGTAAAGATCTAAACCGTTTATCGTCATGCCTCATTTTGCTTGCTTCTCTGTACACTATATGTATATTTAGGCATTCACTTCTCACGTTGAAAGTTCAGAAATTCGACTCTATAGCGGTTTCTCAATATGCGTTCTTGTCTGTACTTGTGTACTTGTGAAACATCATCAGTCGTTGCCCAAGTACAGTTAAAATCCCCGGATGTGTTCTTGCTCCACCCCTTTTATCGAGAATGCGTCAGGAGGTGACTTATGTGGACTTGATACAGCCCATAACCCAGAATTCAGTTCGTGCCAACGGACATTTCGTAATGGCATTGGAGAGAAGTCATAATGCAGTGGCAGTGGCGACAACAGACGAATAGCCGCGGGTGGAGGCCGTGGTAGTGGTGATAACAGACGAAAGGCTACGAGCTGAGTGAGAGTGAGTGCCGCGGTAGTGGCTGTAACAGACGAGACGCCGAGCTTGAATAGAGTTGTGGTTTGGAGCACGAGTGAGCCGATGTGCGGTGAGCAGGACGCCGGCAGAGAGTGTTACATGTACAACGTGGGATTTTAACGGGACTGGGTAGCAAATAGCTGCCCGGTCATATTGTGAGTACCCTTTTAGTGTTTGGCCGTTCTAACAGACGAAGATTTGTGTTGATCTAACATGGCTAAATGTTATGACTAGAGACTGTAACAAATGTATTGCCAATATCTTAGCCTATAGACATTTAAATCTTTTTCTCTTTTTTTGTGCTGTGACACTGGGTTGGAGTGGATTGTGGTTTATTGTGTGCACAAAAGAATTGTAGTAGTGTGTTTGTGTGTGAAGTAGGCTGTAGATACTGGCAGTATTCTCTTTTATTCTTTTAGTGCTGAGGCGCGTGGAATACCTGTTGCGGTGGGACTAAACTGACTGTGCTGCTGTCCAGAAAGTCATTACACGGACTGGTTAAAGACCGCTTACGGACTGCCAATTTCTTGTAAACCATTTCTTCTCTATGCTGTTTTTACTTTCTTATTTGTATGAAAATAAAGTGTTGTAATGAGATCTACCTCTTGGGTGTCTGTGTTGGTGCCTTGCCCTCAATGAGAAGGTTAAATTTTATTGAACTAAAATTGGTGAAAACAATAAACTGAGTCCTGGGTCTCAGTATTAAAATCCAGGTGGTGTAGTCGGCTACTGGTTGGCTTAGAATTGTTTTTGAATTATATATAAGCATTACCGCCTAGTGCTTCACAATAACTGTAAGTGATACATTTCGAAAAAGTATTGTTATTGTGTCACGAAATGTAGTTTTAAGATTTTTTGAGATGAGAATATAGTTGTTTAAACTTAACTGCTGTTAAATTATAAGGTTAGCCCCCATTTAAAGATTTTCTCAGACCCAGGCGATCACCGGGCAGTCAGCGCTTATGTAACTTACCTGTCGAGGGCAGTCCTGCCTTGGCAGTTGCTCCGAAAAATATGCTGCTGCCTGTAGTGTTGCTGTAGTGGTTAAACCAAGTGGCAACCTCCCGATCTCCCTCTTGAAGCCAACACCGAAGTGACTAAAACTGCAATTCATAAACTGGCCGCTAGAGACTGACTGCAAAAGGGAGTAAATCCCATATACTCCCCATGTTAAAATGCCCAACTTCACAGCAGAAAAAAATATGTTTACAACCTGGTACAAAAAGTGGTTTTGGTCTATATAGCTAATTGTGCCCTTCATGTCAACTGTGAGGGGGGTGAATTTTTTTATAACTCATCTTTAATTTATATTAAGCCTTAAAGTTCTGCATAATTTAGGGCGTGGCCATTTAAGTGACAGGTGGATTGCCGCTGCTGTCACCACCATCGCGCTAGGCGGGCGTGGTTTCAGCAATCAGCTCAACCCACGTCCTGCCTATTTGCCCATTTTCGATTATCCGGGAGTGACGTGCAATGACGCGATTCCAAGATGGCGACGGCTGACTCCCGCCCACTAAGAGCTTCAAAAATGCTCTTCAGAAATCTACGGGTGACGTCACAGACACTACGTCCATGTGTTTTACAGTCTATGGGTTAAACATAAGCTTCAATTCATATTTAATGTGTATCTAACTTACTGGGCTTTGGGTAATGTGTATCTAATTCTTTTTCTCATGAATCTATTAAAAAATTAACCATGGTTTTACTGCACTAACTATATATTTACTATGGTATTTGTAGTAAAACTGTGGTTATGCAAATGGATGTCAATACACCAAAAAAAAAAAAAAAAAAAAAAATGGTTACTACAATTTTACTATAGTAGGTTTTGTTCCCTCACCCTCACAATGCTGTTGTAGTTTTGACCAAATTGTTTGCTTGTCTTTATTTCATTTTTGTACTGAATTTCTTTATAACAATATTATTGTTCATTAAAATGTCCATTATGCTTTTTTTTTTTTTTTTTTTTTTAAATCAAGGGACTGCTGAGGAAACTTGTGCTCTTATAGAATAGTGGGCGGCCAATGAAAGTCTTTTTACAGGGAGGCGTAACTCCTGCAAAAGTGGATGGGAGTAAGTATTGATTTTGATTGCTTGTATCATTCCTGTATCTCTGAAGGTTTATGTCATGTCAATCTTTATGGTTTTATTTTGCCTAGGCACTTTGTTTCCACTTCTGGTTTGGCCATAACGGCCAAACAGGCCAAGAAGAAGTGGAATAATTTAAAAGACAAATACAAGGTAATCTGCCTGTTTCTCTGCTTTTTGTTACTGAAAGACCCATACCAAGATGTGTAAAGACTAACTGGTTATATATGAAAGTTATCATGGATGCATTTAGGGCCCTTACATTTTATCTTGCATAGTTTATTTTGAGATGATAAAAAGAAATAACGAAGAAAGAATAATTAGACAAACCAAATGTACAAAGCTAAAGAGACATGCTAATAGGGCACGTCTTTTCTGCATCCTCTGCTGCATCCTGGCTCTTCTTTGAAGCATTCTTCTTCTCAGTTTGACAGCCTCCTTTTCAGCATCTTGGTAAAGAATACCAATTGCGATGGCACACTCCCGAGTTGAACTTGCAAGGACTTAAGTCCAGACTTGGTATTGAGCAACGGCCTATGTAAACACAGTATACATATATATATAGTTGGGTGTTATTAGAGTAATAATTATCAGCTTACCTGTTAGAAAAGATAGAAAGAGACAGAGGTTAAGCAAGGAGTGCATCTGTTGCGTCTACCACGAAGCTCATCACCTACTGAATACTATTTCTTTGTTATTCAACTACTGATGCATAGAGCAAAGCATGGGTGCCCCCTGCTGACGAACCTGAGTTTAACAACAAATAATTTTACTCAAAACACAGTAATACAAATAAACTGTCATTTCCAAATTGAACAAAATTCAAGATTTAAAGGGGGGGCAGTTTTTATTAGTCTCTAAGCTATTTAGGGCTACATTTTCCTCAAAAAACATAACTTCTTTCCGACTTAAGAAAGAAAGACATGAACATTTTGGATGACAAGGGGCCCAGTTGGCAAATGTCCTTTGGCCCGGATCTGCCCAAACCTATAGCTAAAGTGTGGCCCAGATTAGTTTTTGTTCTCTCGCCCATAATTGGCCCCAATTTTTTTTGTCAGAACTGAACCAAATCAGAGCCATAACTCCGCCTATCATGAGCCAGTTCTGTTAAGACCTCACTGCCCTAATGTGGCCCACATGCGCCTGACTGTATATGTAAAATTCATATTAGCTAGAGAGTAAAGAGTAAATCACACACTCAACAACAAAAATGTAAATAAAATAATTTACTTCTGTCAGTGCCTTCCTCCCAACATCTTGTTCTCCAGACAGGTGCAGCCACTTTATAAAGTTAATCTCAATTTCTTTATCTGAAGCCCTTCTAGTCAGGGGATTCTGCCTGACAGCACTACAGTGAAGAGACATTTAATAATTATAATCAGTATTACAACCTGAAAGGTAGACCTGCAGGATTACACTAAAAATCAAAATGCTCAACAGTGTGGGATAACCAAATACATGTAATCTGGATTATATAATCAAGTTACATTTTCAAACTATACTTACTTTTTACTTATTACATATTATTCACAAAATGGTAACAAATTATTCATGATTATCTCATGAATTCTTCTTCATCTTTAAAATTTTCTTTCCTACTGATAATATAAGTCTTCAAGTTTTATGGACATTCACACAAACACCATTTACTAGGCTATACTTACCTCCTGAGCATACAGCATTTGACTTGAAATACAAAAATTATTTCAATTTTCTAAGTATTTTCTTAATATTACAAGTCCTGATGAACATACTTGAATGACGGAGTTATGGCTCTGGTTTGATTCAGCTCTGGCTAAAAACATATGGGCCAGTTTTGGGCCAGCAAATAAATACTAATCTGGGCCACACTTTATCTGTAAGTTTGGGCCAGATCCGGGCCAAAGGAAATTTGCTAACTGGGAGAAAGCTTGACATGTCTACTTTTAAATGAAGTAAGCCTCTCGAAAACAAATATCAAAAAACAAAAATCCGATAGATGAGCGAGATATCCACAAGGCAGGCGGCGACACAGACAAGACAAGATGACCAGGTGAGAAAGCTAAACTCAGGGAACTAGAAAACTAGGAAACAACGACGTAAAGGCTGCTAGCACTAGGACAGCGCTAAAGGCAACAAATACAATAATCCACAATACAAACTCCAATACTCGGCGAGATACAAGTGGAAGTTTGAGGCTTATATAGTGCCTCTGATTGGATACAGGTGTGTATGAGTAATTAGCGCAATGGGTGATGAGTGTGGTGCAACAGTCTGTGTGATGTGAAATGTTAGTGAGATGCACAGGCGACCTCTGGTGGCAGACAGACCGGACAGAATTCATGACACTCACAATGAAAACAAAACATTGTTTTTTTTTTCTCAAATAAAGACAACAAATAGGGTGCGCTTTTAGCCTTCTCATTTCCTTAAACTTATTGTGCATCACAAAAATGAAACAGAACTCCGTGCTTTTCTAACATAAAATAGAAAACAACATATATATCATTTTTTGACTTTGTTAATAATGCATGTCGGATGTTGGTCAGAAAAATTAACCGCATGCCCTGCGTGCCCGTACACTACGCCACTGATGGAACTGTAACTTTGATGAAAATTAAGACGTGTTGTCAATACAATCATTTGCAAATTTTATGTTGTTGTTGTTTAAATCGTGAATATCCACTTTATCCCAACGCCGTTTTGTCCTCTGTAGTTGATTTCCTCTGTGAGCATGCTCTTGATAGATGTTGTTTTTTTTTTTTATTTATCATTTTTACACACAAGTTTAAAATGTGTGACACCTACGTTCCGCTCACGGATCATTTGGTCTTCCAAAAAATAAACAGAATAATAATTCCGTAATAATAATAATAATAATAATAATAATAATAATAATAATTCGAAAAAAAAATTTCGGAAGAAATCCTGCTGGTGCCATTGACAATAATAACATGGAATAATATTTATTTCTATAACTTTATTTTTTCGATATCTTTTGAGTGTAATAGGAATTATGGAACCGTTTTGTTGAGGAATTGAAGTTTAGCACAACTCACCAGAAATACACAATGTTGGGGCTTGTGGAGCTCGGCTTGTTCTTTTTGCAGCTTTATCAGGTTGTTATTCTTTTAATAATTTATTACAAATGATGACAAAAACTTCCATAATTGCTATTAAACTCAAAAGATATCGAAAAACAACAGAGCTATAGAAATAATTTTTAAAGGGGGGCAGTTATTATTGTTAACATAATTAACTGTTTTAAGAATAAGAAAGACTGCTCTAGAAAGCAAAAGAAAACTCTTTTTTAGATAAATAAAAAAAAAAATAAAAAAAACAATGCCCTACCGTACTTGCAATGCACCAAAGCAGTCAGTACAGAGCAGTCAAGAATACCTTAAAGAGCATTTGACATTAAAAAGTATATAAATTGTATCATTTTTATGAAAATAACCAATCGTTATTTTCATAACGATCATTTACAACCACATTTGGGATCATTTGAAGCCGCATTTAAACTGCATTTTGGAAGTTCAAACTCAGGGCACTTGTTGTCTTTGGAGAAATGGTACATTAACGTTTGTGATTTGTGTAAAACCTTTTTTCAGATATTTTAAAGTATTCGTTGGTTGTATTAACTATTGTGAAAACATTTAAGAGTTTTGTGCACATTGTTTTGAGAAAATTATTTGCATAATTTGTAATTTGAATGAAAATGTTTAGGACAAAGTGTTCAGTTCACTGTTAACTGTTTTGAGAACAGTGAAATTAGTTTGGAGAAATGTCAAATAAACTGAGAAAAACTGTAAATGTGTAACTGTTGTTTTGAAAACATTTTTATTAGAGATGCACTGATTGACCGGCTAGTGATCGGAATCGGCCGATTTTTCGTATGATCGACCCAGATCGGTGACCGGCCGGTCAGGCTCTCGTCCGCCGATCCTTTTATTGCCAGCGGCGCCGCAGGCAATTACGTCACAGCTACGCGCACACTCACAGCCTGGTGTTAACATGTCGTTGGTGTGGAAGTTTGTAAAGCAAAAATACATCGTGGGGGAACAAGCTCAAAAACGTTCGGAACAACAAACCTAATAAGACACCTAAAACACTATCATTTAGCTGAATATGCCCAGTTTGAAAAGGGGAAAGTGGCTAAAGCTAGCGCGCCGACTCCAAGCCAAAGCTCGTCAGCCACAAGTCAGCAGCCTGTACTGTCCTTTACTGGGATGAGCAGTGAGAAGACCAAAGCAATTACGAGGAAAATTATGGAATTCATGGCCCTTGATGACCAGCCGTTCTCCATAGTCGAACACCACTGTTAAATTGTTTCGTTAAATTAATGTCGTGTATTATCAGAATGCACGCTCAGCACTGCCGAGAGTTTAGCGCCATCGTTAAAACGAAACCGGAAGTAAAACGCGCACGCATTCAAAAGCAATTTTAATACCCCACGTTTAGAGAGCGACTCCCCAATGTGCGCAAATTCGTCTACATAACATATCTAGGCTGTAGGCTATAGGTTATGTAGTTGTATTTAATACAACCTTAATATTCATTTGGTGCTCCTAAATTTTTTTTGGTGCTTCTAACTTTTTGAGCCCTGATTCAGTGGGCCTATTTGTAGTGCACCAGCCACCCAGTAATAGCAATAAGCTTTGTGCTTTTGATACTTTTAATATAAAACACAGTCTCAGCTTTCAAAATCTGTCTTTTATAGCAAAATACAAACAATGCGTCTTGCAATAATGTGTTTTTCAAGCTCTCTAATGTGGCGTGACAGATCGCTGAATTCATGTCAATCAATCAGCTTTTTGATTACAATGAGATATTCGTGTTTATTAAATTATACGGTTTCTTTGTGAAAATTCCACCACCTACTCCGCAAAATCGTCTGTGGCATCCAATCTTTCATTCCTCACATGTATATAATTAAAAACAACAAAAAAAAATCTAAAGTTTGAAATGGACTCCAACTTTCATTAGTTTTTTTTAAAAAAAATCGGAATCGGCAAAAATCGGAATCGGCAGGTCACACTTACTGTAAAATCGGAAATCGGAATCGGCCAAGAAATTTGCAATCGGTGCATCTCTAATTTTTATCCTGAAAACCTCTTTGAAAATAAATGACTTAAAAAGAAAGGTTCTTACCAATGACAACTTCCTTCAAAACCAGTTGTTGGACACAGATACTGCCATTAACTCCTCTCCAATTCATACCACGTGCCACAGCAGTTGTGAAAGTGGCTTTCAACACTCTCCACACAGTGTCTTTCAGGTCAAAGCCACCAACAAGACCCAGGTAGGAAATCTAAAAAACATGGTATGTGACAGTGTGTATTTAAATAGTTTAGCGTTCTATTAACAATACAATAAATACAGTAGGCAACATGACTATCCATTACAGGATACTCTAAATATACTGAAACCATATTATAGGAATGCAATATAGAATTCAAGGTACTATTAAGTCCCCATATGAATCTTTAGACACCTTGCAATCAGATTCTGTTTCTGAGAATCCTTATTGATTCGAATTCTTGATGTACATTTTTGTTTTATTAATTAACGAGTTTACTGATTTTGAATATCAAATATGGGCATTTTAATTTTAAAAACGTACTTATCAAGAAGTATTTAATTTAATGAATATATCAAATAATACAATGAATGTCAATAATAATAATACTAAATCAAAACAATAATATGTTAAGAGTTAACTAAATATATTAAAACAGCTAATATTGTCAGTTTTTTTGTTTCTCCAGTGAAAATAGTTCCAATCACAGATATCCATCATAGGCCTAAACCAGCCAAAGCAACAATCTGCAAAATATTGTTTAATTATCGTTACTGAAAAAAATCCCAAAAAATATCAAGGTGTGTAAATATCACACATCCCTAATGTGCAGTTTAAAAAAAAATCAGATGAGAGTTCATACAGCATGTGTGTACTACTATGAAAAAATTGGCATCAGTCTACTGCATAATTTGCTTATGGTATGTGGGCACATGTACAGTACCTGATTGCCCCATTCAAATGAATCAGTATTAAATCAAGATCTAAATTCATTCTAAATCACAATCTTGTAAAAACAAAAGCAAACAGAATCATGAAATTTGTCTCAATATCCAGCTTTACCAGATACCAGCTTTGGTCTAAACCAGCGGTTCTCAATTCCAGTCCTCCTCACACCACACCACTCTGTATATTTTGCATATCTCTCTTAGTTAACGCACCTAAATCTGATAACCAGCTCGTTAGAATTGAGCTCCGTGCATGAACCGTGTTCCGACTGACATGGTCCTTACACAGTATTCATTGTTCCCTGCTCCATGAGCGCGGGAAACCTGCTTAAGTTTACTTCACTTCAGAACATTCATTCACAAATTTGCACTACGCCACCACCTGCAGCGTCTTTACACACAGACAAATCTTTCTAGAGAAGTGTGAAGTGTGACATAAATATATCTGTATATAAATAGGATTCCCCGCTAGAAATTTTACGTTCCCAGAACGTCCTCAGAACGTCCCCACCGGTGTCAAGGACGTCCCCATAACGTTCTGAGATGGTCATGATGTGGAGTTCTTTAAAGGTTTGGGGGACGTTATTTGGAGGACCTTCACAGAACATTCAGGACCTTCTTGGGACGTTTAGAGGACCATATTTTATTTGGAAATGTAACGTCCCCCAAACCTTGTCAGAACGTGCACGCTGGTGTCAAGGACGTCACCTATTAACGTTCCCAGGACGTTCCGAGACGGTCACGATGTGGAGTTCTTTAAAGGGTTAGGGGATGTTATTTGGAGGACATTCACAGAACATTCAGGACCTTCTTGGGACGTTTAGAGGACCATATTTTATTTGGAAATGTGACGTCCCCCAAACCTTGTCAGAACGTGCACGCTGGTGTCAAGGACGTCACCTATTAACGTTCCCAGGACGTTCCGAGACGGTCATGATGTGGAGTTCTTTAAAGGGTTAGGGGATGTTATTTGGAGGACATTCACAGAACATTCAGGACATTAATGGTTTGGATCTATGTTTTATAACTTGAGCCAATGAAAAATAAATAATTTGCACTAAACAATATTTCTATGAAAACTGTTTTATTAAACCTGGCATGAAAGTATATTTTTCTTGTTGAAGAAAGTTAATTAATTTAAATTCTAGTTTTGATGTAAATAAAAAGATATAGATTTAATCAAAACAAAATTTCCCATTTAAGAAATAAGATTATAAATTATTTAGAATTACTGCAACTGACATCCAGTCACAGACGAAATCAACTGAAATAAAAGACATTAAATTTCTTAAGATCTCAGCAAAGGAGGATTAAACAACTCCACAAACAGTTTGACTTTATTTGTCATGCAGAAGTTCTTACTGAGAATTAACAGAGGTTTATTTTCACAGTTTTAGTGAATTCCATTTGAAGGTTACCATTTTGGTGAATAGTGTTTGCTTTAGTTGGTCACTTGGTTGTTGAAATTATACTACTGTTATATTTTTTTCTTTTGCTGCTGCAATTCTGTGTTGAGAAAGCACATTATGATAGCAGAGCAAACGAAGATAAAATGCAATTGGGTGATGTTGGTGTCTTGATGCTGGTTAAATCTATATATAGTGGCTTGACTCATTGGTTGTTATATTGTTTATTACAGTAGCTTATCGGTGTACTGACTGTGCTTTTGACCATGTGAACATTTGTTTTGTGCATGAAAAATATTGATTTGTGGCACACATAGACATGAAGAATCGGCGTAAGAATCTCAACAATGGTGACAATCAACAAAATATTCAGATAAACAGATCTTTGAACATCATAAAAAACAAGCTACTAATAAGTTGCAACACAAATAGCAAAAATTAAAGCAAATAGTAAACATAAAAGAAAATACTAAGACAATTCAGGTGCATAATTTATTCATGTTGCAATGCATTCTGGGAGCCATTATTGAATTTTGATTCGAGTTCCCAGAATGCACTGCAGCATGAAGCTTTTTGTTTATTGTCACCATCATTGAGCTTCATATGCTGATTCTTGATGATTGTGTGTGGTTAAACAAAACAGATGTTCAAATTAAATCATTACTTTTATCAACAATGTAAGTTATTTTTACAATCAAATGCTCATAGGTTTAGATTTTGGATGAGATCAGCATGTCAGGCCAATCCATGATGTTAATAACCAGCCAACACTACCTGACCATGTTTTCTTTTGGCTTTTTTACCATAACAAATGTGTTTTGCAAACACAGAATTACAGCAGCCAGAGAAAAACTAATATGAAAAAGTCAAGGGTCAAGAGCCCAACTAAAGCACACAATGACCACATTAATGGTGACTTCAAACAAACCATTCAACATCTAAACCTCTGTTCTCAATAAAAACTCTTTTAGACATATGACAGAAGTTAAGTCAAACTGGTTAGTAATGAGTGAAGCTGCTGATGCTGTTTGTGGAGTTGTTTAATCCTCCTCTGCTGAGATCTTGAGAGATTTAATCTTTTATTTCAGTTGATTTTATCTAAGGCTGTGACTGGAAGTCAGTTGTAGTAATTATAAATTGTTTTAATAAATTATTTCTTAAATGGGAATTTTTGTTTTGATTAAATCTATATCTTTTTGTTTAGATCAAAACTAGAATTTAAATTAATTGACAAGAAAAATATACTTTCGTGCCAGGTTTTATAAAATAATTTTCATAGAAATTTTGTTTAGTGCAATTTATTTATTTTTCATTGGCTCAAGTTATAAAATATAGATGTGAACCATTACCCTAAATTTTTGTAACTGGATGAATGAAAACATTTTTTCAATCTAATTTTTTTTTAACTGGATGAATGAAAACATTTTTTCAGTGTGTTAATGTCCTAAATGTCCTCTTTGTAACGTTGTTATGTGACCACAGAATAACCAATATAGAACGTCCTCCTAAAGTCGTATTGTGAACGTTATTGTATGACTAAAAGAGGACCATGTGAGAACGTTCTGTTAATGTCCCAAATGTCATCTTTGTAACGTTCTTATGTGACCAAAAAATAACCAAAATGGAACGTCCCCCTAAAGTCGTATACCGAACATTGAGTACCACCACTTTCGTAACCAAAAGAGGACGTTTTAGGAACGTCTCCAATGTTCTGTAAAGGTTAGGGACATTCGTCACCTTTAGAGAACTTTTAGGGAACGTTGCGAGAACGTCTCCTTCTACGTGGGTTTAAATTCATGTCTTGCATGCTTTAATGACCTTTAAATTGAACATGTATGTTTGCTTTGAACTGGAATCATGGCAGAAAATCCTGTGATGTCCACTTCTCAGGGCACTTACGTTCCAATAGAACAAACACTGTGCGTGATAAGAGATACATATGAAATATGCAGAGCAGTGGGGCGTGAGGACTGGAATTGAGAACCGCTGGTCTAAACAGAGCAGAAGAGTTACTGAAAAATGCACATTCATTATAGGAATATAACCGTTTCCTCTGTAACCGCAGTAAACAAAGCAGTGCAGCACCTGACCTTGAAACTTGTTCACTATTACTCAATTAAACTATTATTCAATTAAATCAAGTTGAGCAAGGCACCGAACCCCCAACTGCTCCCTGGGCGCCGCAGCGATAGCAATATGGCTGCCCACTGCTCCGGGTGCATGTTCACGGTATGTGTGCATGTTTGTTCACTACTCAATACTGTGTGTGTGCACTTGGATGGGTTAAATGCAGAGCACAAATTCCGAGTATGGATCACCATACTTGGCCTCAAGTCACATCCTTTCACTTTCCCTATCATAGCCTTTTGAAGCAGAAGCTATATCTATATCTTAAGCAGACAAATGGGTTACATTTTTAAAAATGGTTTAAAGTTATTTTATTGTGTCGATTGTGTGAGAAGGATGCATTTCATTGAAGATCTGGAAACTGGACAACCTCGGAATATGTTAACGTGATTATTCATATAATAAGTTTTGGGCCATACAATTACGGGAGTTTTACGGAGGTGAATGTAACAAACATATAAAATACAGCCAGTGGGATTTTTTTTATAGAAAGATTAAAAATACAGGAAAACATTTAAACAGGATGATGGCAGGATAGAATGGTAAAATACGGGAGAATCCTAAGAAAAATGTGAGGGTTGATGGGTATGTCTGGTCAACACATTGACTGCACTTAGTTTGTGGTATTCCTGGCCCTACATACAAAGGGTAGTTG
This sequence comes from Labeo rohita, assembly GCF_022985175.1. Lineage (NCBI taxonomy): Eukaryota > Metazoa > Chordata > Actinopteri > Cypriniformes > Cyprinidae > Labeo > Labeo rohita. The sequence goes on along the minus strand of NW_026129835.1, from coordinate 9,557 downwards.
AAATTATGTTCATATTTAAAAATCAATTCAGGTAAAACATAAAACAAAATGTTACCAATTCTAATTTAGTATCAGGGTTTGTCTAAATCTCAGCCTCCTGGCACTGGAGAGACAACATATCTTTCACAGGAAGACGATGCTTGAGTCTGAGCTTCCTCCAGAGCGCCCTCCAGAGCCTGAGCGCTCTGAAGCTCAGGCTCTGGAAGGCGCTCTGGAGGACTGGACGGGACCAGTGGAGACTTGGGAGAGCTGGACGGGACCAGCGGAGACGAAGGAGAACGTAATCCAAATGGGTCCATAGTGTCCATAGTTATGATAAACGTGGCTTGCCATATTTGATGCCATAATTCCAGAGCGCAGGGCTGTCACAAGCTTACTCGAGCGCAGGGCCGTGGCTGGAGTCCGTGAGCTTTTCCATCAAGATTTTGTAATTTTTTCAAGTCAATAAATGAAAAGTGAATCTTTAAAAAAAAAATATTACTGCACAAATGTAGAGTTAAAAAATAAACTACTGTCTACTTAAATACTGTGTTATTTACTGTGTGTAGCATTACTATTGTTTATGTGACTTTACACTTTTTTTTTTTGTTCTCAGAAACTTGATAAATGGTGTAGGGGTCGACCGATATGTGTTTTTCAGGGCCGATGCCGATACCGATTATTACAGATCACATGCACCGATAAACGATATTTTGAACCGATATGTGTCAAAATACAAATGTCACATTTTTTGTCAACACAGTAGCTTAGGAAAAGCTGAAAACAAAAATTACATTTGCCATTTAAAATTATAAGCAAAAGAACAAATCCGTTGGCTTATAGCCATGACGAAATTAAATAACTTTTAACGAAAAAATGTCCCGACGTCGATTTCAGCGTCTCTCCCACAAAGGAAAATATATATAAATACAACAACAAGTAGTAATAGACTAAATGATAGATGTCGGTTTCTTAACAGTAAACTGACCATTTTCTAGTCCAAGCTGAACGTCCTTCAAGGACAGCGCATCCACACTTTGCTCGGCCATGTGCCATCCTCTGTCTGTACAGCCCGCTCTGATGACCGTTATGCAAATCCTGCGTGCACAGACCTTGCCAATAAAATGCGCCGCAGTCCATGCGTGCATAAAAGTCATGAGCGCAGGCCGTACAGGTGCTCTATAAGAATGAGTAAAGCCAAAGACTAAAGGACAGACATGCTGTTCAGAAAGGACGTCGGGAAAAGGAGATTATTACACCGCCTGCTCCCGTCCAAATTACACCAGAGTTACCGACCGCTACCGCGTTTTGTTTGTAAATTTATTCCCGCGTCGCAAAAAATCTGGTCGAGTCCCGCGGGAATGCAGACCTCTAGTATACGGTCCTACTTTTGATTAATTCATCCAAACTTTGATGACTCATCCAAACTTTGAAAAATTCCGTGGCATTTAGTGTTAACAGTATACAGTACATTCCATTTATATGACTGGATTCCGCGATTCCGTCCGTGTTTTCCGCATCCGGGAAATCAAGATAACATTGAGGTGTTTTTGCAACTTCACCGTAAAGGATTGTGAATTACTAAAACACAATCAACTTCTGCTGCTGACTTACCTTTGAGAGACAAGTGATTACTGCCGCACGCTGCACGCAGCTCCAGCAAGCGCGTTCTGTCTGTGTCTTCACTTCCTTCAGCCTTGGAGTTGATTGGTCGGACTCGCGACTTCCAACAAATCTGATGCGCGGTGGGCGGAGACTGCTCTAGGGCACAGAGTGGTGAGCTCTGACAGGCTGCGTCGGAGCCAAAGAGCGCATTTCAAAAATAAATTATTTTTATCGGCAAATCGGTTTTGAAAATAACCGATTCCGATAATCGTGAAAATGCTTAATATCGGCGCCAATAATCGGTAGGGCCGATAATCGGTCGACCTCTAAAATGGTGCTAAGTGAACTAAGTTTTTATTGACTTTGATTACACAAACTTTGTTTTACTTAAAATTATAAAAGTGGTCAGACTCTGTTAGCCTGCCTTGATCCCTTCCTTTTAACACTCTGTTAATATACTTCGATACTGCGCTCTGTGAGCATCCAGCTTCTTTTGCAATTGCCTTTTCCTCTTTATGAAGGGTGTCAATGATGGTCTTCTGCACAACCGTCAAGTCAGCAGACTTCCCTATGTTTCTGAAGCCTACTAAACCAGACTGAGACAATTTAAAGGCTGAGGAAACCTTTGCAGGTGTTTTGCGTTAATTAGCTGACTAGATTGGGACACAGGGAGCCTACAATGTTGAACTTTGTCATGATATTCTAATTTTCTGAAATACTGGATTTGTTTTTTTTTATCTTTAGTCCATAATCATTAAAATTGAAACAAATAAAGGCTTGAAATATTTAACTTGGTGTGTAGTGAACTAATATAACATACAAGTTTCACTTTTTGAAACAAATTATTGAAATAAATGGACTTTCCCTTGATATTCAATTTTTTTGGCACATACTTGTATAATTTACATTTTAAAGTGTGACAAATGTCTGATTTGGAGCAACATGAGCATGTTTTTTTTAAACTTTGTAACAATTAAAAAATTACACAAAGATTGAACGCTGAATTTGACTATTTACATGAAATATTGAACACAAAAATAACTATGTACATTCAAGATTTCCCAACAAGATTTCACTTTTTTCTTTAATTTCTTTTTTTTTTTTCTTATTTTTTACACGCCTGGCAGATGAAGCTCTCTATCGTTGGTGGTGTGTTGATACAGTCGCAGTGAAACCACCGAGGGCATTCATCGCAGCATATCTGAACATATTAAAACACATATTAAAAAGACTTAAGAACAGAATTTAGTCAGTTAAAATATAAATACATACATATATTAATGAAAATGGGATATATTTTAGAGCAGTCAATGTGCAGCTTGTATAGCCGTGTATATTTACTGTCCCCTGAAAATAACTCAACATACAGCCATTATTGTCAAAATAGCTGGCAACAAAAGTGAGTACATCCTAAGTGATAACAGCACTATGTCATTTAACCATGCAAAGCCACATGTCCTATTTATCATGTTCATGTTTTTGTCTGCTTGACATTACCATACAAAGTTGTGTATCTTGTATTAGAGCAGTTAAAATTTAGTGCTTTGAGTACAATTCTCTCATACTGACCAGTGGATGTTTAACAAGGCACCTCATGGCAAAGAACTCTCTGAAGATTTGAGAATTAGAATTGTTGCTCTTCACAAAGATGCCCTAGACTATAAGAGGTTCAGTAACAACCTGAAACTGAGTTACAGTACTGTGGCCAGGGTGATACAGAGATTTTCCAATATGGGTTCCATTCGGAACATGCCTCACAAGGGTCGATCAACTCATTCTGTGCTTCAGGTGCAGAACCTGGCTTCAAAAAACAGATGCATGAGTGCTGCCAACATTGCTTTAGAGGTTGCAGAAGTAGAAGGTTAGTTTGTCAGTGCTCAGACCATACTAGTAACATCAAGGTCTGGGGCTGCATGAGTGCTGCTGGTACTGGGGAGCTGCGGTTCATTGAGGGAAACATGGATTCCATTAAGTACTGTACATTTCTGAAGCAGAACATGATGACTTCCCTGCAGAAACTGGGCTGAACGGCAGTTTTCCAACATGATAATGACCCCAAACACACCACCAGGATGACAATTGCCTTGCTGAGGAAGGTGCAGGTGAAGGTGATCTGACCTGAACCCTATTGAGCACCTATGGGGCATCCTTAAGCAGAAGTTGGAGAAGCACCATGTGTCTAACATCCAGCAGCAAAATATTGACACTTTGGACACAGTTTTGACAAGTTCACTTAGAGTGTACTCACTTTTGTTGCCAGCTGTTTTGACAATAATGGCTGTATGTTAAGTTATTTTTACAGGACAGTAAATATAAACAGCTATACAAGCTGCACATTGACTACTCTAAAATATATCCAAGTTTAATTTTTTATAGTATTGTCCCTTGAGAAGATATACTAAAATGATTGCTGAAATGTGAGGGGTGTACTCACTTCTGTGAGTGTATGTATATATATATATATATATATATATATATACACTTATATATTTGTACCTTAAGAAGTACAAAAGAATGATTAATAGTATATTAAGTACAAAATTGATGTGTGAAAATAGAGCACTTTAAGAACATTATCGAAGTGCACTTTTCCACCTGGGTAAAGTGGATTCACAAGTTGTGTTAATTTATTACAATAAATTTAGGCCAAATAACTTAATAAAGAAATATTACTGATTATGCAGGTGTCCACATTATTTTATCCAACCTCTGTTCATAACTTAATTGTTCTTTCATTGATTGAACTATACAATTTCAAGTTTATGACACACAAAACTTATAGAGTATGCATTTATGTTAATTTAAAAACATTATTTAAACAGTATATTAATTAATGTTCCCCATTTCTGTTCACCTTTCATCTTCCTCACATTCTTCCACATGTTCTTCCTCTAAATGACATTTTCCTTGTCTAAAGCAGAACAGAAACAGAAATAATGTTCTGAACATAATTTGAGATTTTAAAAGGGGTTAGCCTCAAACAGCACACACCGCTTTGCATAAAAATAAAGTTTCTACCTAGTAACGTTATACTGTATATATTGTTATATTGACTCAAACATGTTTATCTTTATTTCATAATAAATATCTTAAAGGTGCTTACGATCTAGCTGCAGATTCTTATCACGAATTATTAAGTATTTTAATCTATATAACATCATTTGAAAAAATATATGTTTCACTTACGATCGCAAGGTTTTCCTTTTGTAAGACAGCTGAGTCCAGGTAAACACGGACGGAACTGAACCTTCCTTTAGCTTCCTAATTCCAGTTAATGTTCTTAAAAAACATTCCGGAGAGAAATGTTTCAAGCACACTCTTGTGTTCTTTGTAATCTATACAAAATGGAGACATTTAACCTTAGTTGTTGTTGTAAAAATAACGTTAACTAGTATTTTTGGGAAAAAGAAAATCTTTTCCCGGTCAATTTGACCCGAACATAACCAGAGGGTTAAGTTAATTGTAACGCAACTTATGGTTAACATGACAGCTGAAGACTCACATTAAACAGTATGGTTAGGCTGTAACCAATTAGTATGCTAAGCTAACTAACATAAATCAACAAGCACATGCACGGTCAACTTCTTCATTTACTTAAATATGGCGGATAGACACACTGATGGAAAATCACAAATGAGACATCATTAGAATCAGCATTTGAAAAGTTATAAGCGTTTTTTGCAAACCGAGCGTGCAAATCTCTTGAACGCTAGGTGGCGCTGTATTTAAACTTCTCAGGTACCTCTGGGACATGCTGTTGATGATGTCTATTTGTGCAGATATGTCTAATGGTTCAAAAGATATTGGAATTTATGACAAATTTAAAAATGGTGGACACATGGTTCAGCTGATCCTGGCAAAATCAATATCATCAGCATGACCCAAGGAATCCATAGACACCAATATCATGATTTTCTGAGCAACTGTACAAAAGATATAAGCAATAATATCAATTGTTCATATCTCATGATCCATAGGTGTTAAGTTTGCGACATCATAACAATTTTGAAGGAGGAGTAGCGAAAAACATAATACTGTACTGGCCACTACTGCAGTGGGTGGAGTCTTAATGTAAGCTATTGAATGTAATCAGCATGAAGAGAATAATCAGGTGTACTAAGTTTAATTTTCCTAGAGGCCTCAAAGTTGGTCAGATCACTATTCATGGCTATCACTAAAATTTTGCCAATTTCATTATTTTCCTATGTTCCCTTCATAGGGCTGCCACAGACTCCCATTGGCATAAAAAAATAATAAGAAGAAGAAAACATACAGATCTGGGCTTGGACCCTAAAAATCACTAAATTGGCAACATTGACATTGACTGCAGGAAAAACAAATGTTTTTTGAGTATCATGAAATACAGCAACACATTTAAAGATACTGCTCAACATTGATTGAATGGTCCAGAAGGATCATTGAAGAATATTATTCCTGTTCAGTCTGATGCTGATACAACACAGGAAGAGTTTAACATTCTTCAACTCACAGTCTATGCTTCATCCATTGTTATGTTAGATCATTTACAAGATGACATCAAACCTACTGACCGTGTGTCAAATGTGGGAAGTAGATTATCCAAAAATCAAAGCTCAATTGTCAAAAGATGATGTGGGGTGTCGTCTGTTTCTTCTGCACATCTCAAAGCAGAGGCTGAGTTGGCTTCATTTAAAGGCTTTATTTTTTACAAAAGCACAACATTTTGTTAATATTGTGAGTGCATGCAAATGATATTACACTCTTTACAGTTCCGGATGATATATTTGGCTTACCTTTATGAGCAAAGATTACGGTGTATTTAATTTTTATTTTTTTTTTGTAAATGATTGTGCTGGCGCCTCCATGTCCTGAAAAGCGCATTTAGTGTCCCCTCTCCAACAAACGATTGTATACGCATAATAGTGTGCATTTCTCTAAGTTAAACGTTTAAAATAACATTGGGATATGCTTGAAGATTTTATTTTAGGCAAGTCTTGATGATTTGAGAAGGCAAAATTGATCAGACATAGACTGTGATCAACTCACTGCCTGCATCTGGCCGTTTAGTCATTACGTTAAAATCTTAATTTCGTTAGGGCAAAAATCTATGGGCAATTTAACAAACAAAAATGTTAAAAATGTTCTTTATAAAGAAACGAAAAGAAATATAACCACGTTCCTATTAAAAACAAAACTGAGCTATTTTAATGGATGCAACAGTGTAATGGGAAAAAGAGAGAAAAGACTCGGGCTCTAGTCAGACTCAGACTAGTAATTTTAATGAACCGTCGGACAAGGGTTGGGCGAGGTTGTTACGAATTTATGCAACAAATGTTTGTTTAATATTTACCGTTCTTATTTTGGCTACTTTCTTATTTAAATGTATAATTTATTTGATATTTACTTTAGTATTTGTAGGGTGAAATAAACACGCACGTTTGTTATGTTTCAAAATTATATATCAACACCGCGCCACCGACGGTAGTTGGTCCATTACCACCGCAGTGGAAAAAAACTGCCACCGTCACAGCCCTACTGGTTGGATTGATAGTGTAATTTGGAAAGTTTGAAGATCAATATATGCTTTAAACCTATGGGTTCCGGAGAAGTGAACACAGCACGGCTGCACTACTTTTCTGATGCAAGCGAAGATGGTTATGGAGTAGTTACTTGTATGCTTTTGCATGATATTAACTAAGTGCATGCTGCTTTTGTAATGGGGAAAGCTATGGTAGCTCTTTTAAGTAGGTGTCTATCGAATTGAACTTAGTGCTGCCACGTTGGCAAGTCGAATGGATTCATTGTGGAGAACAGAACTGTGTATTTGTCAGCAAGGCGGACAGTACCTCTACTGAAATATATAAGGTATCGAACTTTAGTGGCTAACAGAGTTTCCGAAATTCTTAAGTTGTCTTGATAATCACAATGGAGGCGTGTGAGCACTGCAGCAAATCCAGCAGATATAGCTTCCAGAGGGTTGAGAATAGAATCAGTTCTGAAGAAAAAAACTTGGGTGTTTAGAGCTCAGTTTTTTCTTTTGCCTGAAAATGAGTGGCCTGTTAATCCTACTGACCTGGAAGAATGTTCACAAAAGGATCCAGAGACGAAAAGAAGTGTCACTGTCTATACTGTACAATTAGAGGAGGATGTTATGACACATTGTATCCAATACTTCTCCCCCTGAAGCTGGTTAAAAAGGTCAGTAGCTTGAATTCTCAGATTTAAGCAATTTCTCCTAAATCAAAGTCAGAAGAGGAAATTATTGAAAATGGCTTTATCACAGTCTGGCATGAATAAAAACCAGAAAAGACAACAACTGGAAGATGAAATGGAGAAAATAAAGGCTCAATGTGACAGAAGTGAGCTTTCTGTGGAGGAGCTGAAGAAGGTTGAATTGGTTTTTATTTGTTATTGTCAAAGACAAAGATACTCTGATGAATTCTCAAGTCTGCACAAGGGAGAACAAGTGAAAAGGAAAAGTCACATTTATAAACTCAATCCAGTTCTTGAAGACAGTGTTTTACGAGTGTTTTACGAGTAGGGGGATGGTTGAGTAGGGCAGCTATACTTGAAGAGTCAAAACATACTGCTATACTTGCGAAAGACTTTCACATCTAAGGTATCTTTCTTAAACATATACATGAAGAAGTGGGTCATGGTGGCCCTAATGATATGATATCAAGTTTGCTTTGACAGTATTGGATACTGTTGCCATTAGGAAGATCTTATCCAAGTGTGTGAAAGCAGCGGCTTGGATTTTGAGATTTAAGAAAGAGGAAACAACTGAGCAGGATGGTTTATTGGAAAAAGTAATATTGACTTTCAAAAGTCAACTTAACTTCACTTCTCAACAGAAGAGATGGCTGATGGCTGAATTGGAGATAATTAGACTCTCTCAAGAAAAGATGTTTCCTGATGAGCTTGCTAGCCTAAAAAGAGGTGAAAGTATAAAGAGGAGTAGCCATATTTATGGACTTTGTACCATTCTTGAAGATGTTTTGAGAGTTGGAGAACAATTAAGTAGGGCATCAATACCTGAAGAATCCAAACATCCAGTCATTTTGGCCAAGTTTTCTCACATTGCAGACATCCTCTTGCCACATATACACCAGGAAGTAGGACATAGTGCTGCAAATTGCACCAGAAATATTAGATTACTGAGGTAAGTACAGCAATAAGAACTGTTCATTTGCATTGTTTGCCGGAGATTGAATTCACTTCCAGGATGTCAACAGATGGTGGATTTACCATTAGAAAGAGTCCCACCAAATGAACCTCCACTTACTCATTTTGGGGTTCATTATTTTGGACCTTTTGAGGTAAAAAGCAGAATTTAGTGAAAAGATATGAAGTAATTTTTACCTGTTTGACTGTACAAGCAGTACATATTGAGGTGGCATCCTCCTTGGATACAGTTTCTTTTATAAAAGCACTTTGCTGTTTCATTACAAGAGTAGAGCAGTCCAGAAACTTTGATTAGGGGATGAGTAATTCAAACTCTTACAGACAGAAGAGCATTTGTGCGTCATGTACTAGTTTCGCAAGCTCTGTCATAGATGTCAAGATGGTTAACTTTACCTGACAGTGTTTGACTTTGAGATTGACCTGTGAGCCTGACAGAGTGGAACTGTAAAGAACACTGATTATTAAGCCATGTTATGAACACATTTTTTTTTTTTTTTTTCTTTTTTCTCTTCCCTTTTTTGAAGAAATTAATGTTTCTTATAACCTTAAATTCGACCAAAACTGACTTTTTTTTTTCTTCACTCATTTCACAAATTTTTTCAACTCATTTTGCCACCATGGGTCACATATAGAGTGGATTTACTCAAGATGCCTTCAAAAGAGTGAGTAAGGAAGATCATAGCTGATGCCTATATGAAAATTTTAGAAAGTTGTAGAAAGAAAGAAAGAAAGATTACCCAGTCAATTCCATTGTCCTGTTCCCCACAAAAATGGCAGAGGTCTTTCAGGTCATCTAGTCAGCGTTTGGT
>NW_026129834.1:0-33798 GCF_022985175.1 Labeo rohita | reverse complement strand
AACCACAATCCTTCTGGGAGAACGTACTGTGGACAGATGAGTCAAAAGTAGATATTTTTGGTAAAGGACATCATGGCACTCTTTACAGAAAAAGAAATGAAGCCATCAAGGAAAAGAACACAGTCCCTACAGTTCCAACGCAAAATAAATAAATAAATAAATACACATATAAAATATACATGTGAGTACCAAAACATATGCAACTGCAACAAATTTCTGAGAGGAGGGTTGCATTTTCTGACAGAATTGCATGGGTGCTGATATTTTTGGCCATGACTGTATTTAACTCACCGTAGACAGTGAGAAGGAAACACTTTGTCACATTGTTGATCTGTAGTTCATAATCTCCAGTATGTTCAGCTGTGATGTCTGTGATGGTCAGAGATCCAGTTTGTTTGTCCAGCTTTAGTCTGTTTCTGAATCTCCCATCAAGAACATCATCATAAGCAGTCTTGCTGTCAGTCTGTTTATTGATTTCAGCTAGTGAAGTGTTTTCTTTTCCGAACCTCCACTGAATTTGATCATTGCCTTTCATTTCAGTAAGACCAGAGTTCAGAGTGACTGAACTTCCCTTCATTACTGATATTTCATTAGCAAAACCAAGCACACCTGAAGAACACAGTTTGTCACAGGTTAAACCTTAAAAATCACTTGATGTTGGTGTTTGCTGCATAGGTCACCAACTTTCCAGTGAGTACATGCAACAGTATGTGTCAATAGCAACAAACAATCTGAAACTACTTAAGGCAATATTAGTACCACTTCAAGTGGAAAGTGCTGCTACTCTCACAAGCTAAAATACGTCTGCAAAGAGCCACTTAGGAAACCACCCCACCAGCTAAGCTGGGTGCAGAAGCAGTTGCAGATGCATTGCAGTAACAGCCCTGTGCTAATTATGGATCCTGTTTTCATATCACTACAGCCCAAAACGCTTTAGCCAGACCCAAACCAGGAAGTAAAGCAGCATAAAGGAGGACGTAAGCCAAGCAAACACTAACAAATGTGCTGGTGATCACCAGTCCTGGACTGTGAAGCTTTGCTCTTGCTCACCTTTCCAAACACAAGCATTTGGACTATCACTTTTGATAGTGATAGTGATTGATGGATTGTATATACACCGGGACTCTTTCGGACTAGTTTAGGGTATCGTGTTATGGACTCTATGGGCTGAACATTACAATGTTACAACATTGTCATGGGGTTGCATTTTTTTCTCTAAAAGGAGAGAAGAGATATGACAAGAAGTAATTGGGAGAGAGAGAAGGGGGTGGGATCGGGAAAGGTCCACAAGGCGGGATTCGATCTCAGGACACCCGAGGCACAACTGCACCATATGTCAGCACACTGCCCACAAGGCTATTGGCGCAGACAACCACAATGTTCTCTTGAATAGACTCGAAAATTATGTTGTCATTAGTGGTAGTGCAATGGGATGGTTCAAATCGTACTTATCTGACCGCCATAAATTCGTGACAGTCAACGAAGAAGTATAATATTGATCACAAGTGCAGTATGGAGTACCTCAAGGTTCAGTACTAGGGCCGTTACTTTACACGCATTACATGTTACCCTTGGGAGATATCATCAGGAAACATGGTGTTAGCTTTCACTGTTATGCTGATGATACTCAGCTCTATATTTCTTTGTGGCCCAACGAAACAGCCAATTTGAAAAACTAACATAATGCATAGTTGATATAACTATGATGAGTAGTAATTTTTTACTGCAAAATTCTGAAAAAAAAAACAAAAAAAAAACAGAGGTGTTAATTACAAGGCTAAAACCTCCACATGTAATGACCTAGAACGCTGTCTAACACTTGATGGCTGTTCTGTCAATTCTTCGTCATCAGTTAGGAACCAAGGTGTGATATTTGATAGCAATCCTTCCTTCAAAAGCCACATTTCTATCATCTATAAAACTTCATTTTTCCATCCAAAAAACAAAAAACTAAAAAAAGTATGATCATATTAGCCCGGTTCTGTCAACACAAAACATTGTATACATTTTAAAATCTTGCTAATTAATAAATGAAGCCCTGAATGGCTGAATGGTTTAGCACCTCAGTATTTAAGTGAGCTCATATCGCATTATAGTCCTTCACGTCACGTCAACTAGATCAGCCCCAAAGACCGATCCCCTGCAAAGACTCGCCAGATCGCCATCAAACAAACAAACAAACAAACAAAAAAAAGAATAAATGCTAAATGCTAGTCCACCAGTTTCATCATTTTACCTTGAATATCTAGCTGTCATAATCATTCGAATCCATAATCAAAATCAAAAATCAATTACAATTAATCGCACAGTGAAATGTCATAGACTGATTGATCTACCTATAGCACACACCTATGTTTTAGGTTTGTGTAGATAGCAGAAAACAGACTGGACACATGACTGTTAAATACATGTGACATGCAAAATGTTATGAAATAAACAATGCACTCAGAAACAAAGTTGCCTTTCAGACAGCATGTGATCTGAATTCAGTTCTCCGCAGCTTATATGGCCAGAATACACACAAAAGTATGTCAAAATGCCACTCTAAGTGAGTTAAAGTCATAAATATATTTCATGGTGCCAGAACAGAAACAACTGAAGTCATAAAAACACATTTAAACTCACCAACCAGATGCCACAAACAGAACCAAAATCTTTGAAACATCAAGGATTTAGTCCACAAATATGAAAACAGTAACACTAAAAAAACGACTGATGCACTGATGTGAAGCTCCTCTGTAGTAAAATTAAGTGGCCAACATATAAAATAACTTCAAGTGTTACTACACGTGACTATCTTCTTAATTCACACTTTGAGCTCCAGTAGGTCTCAGCTTCCTTTAAATCAATTACATCATTATCAACAGAAATAAACTCACCCACAATGTATTAAAAGTGTTTTAAAAGTGTGAAATTTCTGTTTTTCTTTTTTAATAAATCTGCAAAAATGTCAACAATCCTGTGTTTTTCTGTCAATATGGGGTGCTGTGTGTACATTAATGAGGGAAAAAAATGAACTTAAATGATTTTAGCAAATGGCTGCAATATAACAAAGAGTGAAAAATTTAAGGGGGTCTGAATACTTTCCATACCCACTGTATACAGGGGTGGATTGGGACAAAATTTTAGGCCGGGAAATCTCAGGAATTTTTTTGGGAAAAAAGTTTTGAAACCATGGACAACAATGTTTTTTATGGCCATCATCATCACATAAAATAGTTTAAATCGGCTGGGGCTGTGCAAAATAAGTAAAGGTCATCTCTTGAACTTCCAATTTCCCTTTTAGTTTCTTTTTTAATCTCTCTGTATCTCTTGTATGTGTTTACTTTTTACACTATTTTTTTATGTACTTGTCACTTTTTCATCAACACATCTCCACCTGATCAGCAAGTTGCTAGCATGTTTATAGTATGATTAGCAGGTGCTAGCATGTTTCTAGCATGATTGGTAGGTTGCTAGCATGTTTCTAGCATGATTAGCAGGTTGCTAGCATGAGTCTAGCATGATTAGCAAGTTACTAGCATGTTTAAGCATGATTAGCATGTTAATAGCATGTTGCTAACATGATTAGCAAGTTATTAACATGTTGCTAGCATGATTAGCATGTTAATAGCATGTTGCTAACACGATTAGCAAGTTATTAACATGTCGCTAGCATGATTAGCATGTTAATAGCATGTTGCTAACACGATTAGCAAGTTATTAACATGTCGCTAGCATGATTAGCATGTTACATAGCATGTAGGCTTGGATATATAGATAAATAGATTAGAAGTATTAGAATGGAAGTTTGAATTGATTAGAAATAGTAGAAAGGAAGTCTTGATTTAGTCTCAAGGGATTCTGGGAGTTTTGAGAGTTGGAGTTCAAATAGTGTTGACTCTTTTGAGCATTCCATCAATGTAAGTCTATGGGATTTTTATGATTTTTAATCTTTAATTTTATGAAAACTATAAGTCTGATCAGTTAGAAAAGATACAGCACACTAAGTGAGATCAGTCCGAAGAACTGGGCTGAGTTTGGTGGTTCTAGCTTGAAAGCTGAATTTTACAGGAGGCGCTCAGCATAATAAATTCAATAAAACATGGAGAGACTCTTGAAACATAAAACAGACAGCAATAGTAACGTGAGATCTGTGTGTCTCTTTATTGTTTTATTGTATAAGGGAGAAATTTAAACAATAAAGCCTTAGAAATAGGTTTTTTTTTTTTTAATCTGACATGGAAAGAGAGAGTGCAAGCTCAAATGATCATTGTATGTATTATGACAAAAACACTAGAAGAACAAAAACCACACTTGAAGAACCTTTAAAGTTCAGCATCTGCTTTAGGTTTCAATACTTTCTGAAAAAGATTGACAAATATAGCATTAAATTAATAAACCTCACAAACATTAATATATGTAAAATCGGTTTGTGAGAAATTACATCATCAATCATGTACCTGATGTGTGAATTTATTCTTGATCTTGTTCAACTCTTCTGGATCTGATGTCATAAACCAGAAGAATGACAGTAGCCACACCCACCAGAGCAGAGAGGACCAATCGGATCACAGCTTCAGTAGAACCACAACAGTGGACAGAGTCTGAGAAATAAAAACATCAAACTGAGATCAATAAACATTAATATCAAGAATATTTGAAGGACAGGAAAAATAATCGCTACTTACAATTGACAGAAACTCTAAATGTTATTGATGACGGCTTTGCTCCAGTTATCTTTAGTTTATAATCTCCAGCCAGTTCAGTTCTCATGTTTGTGATGGTCAGAGATCCAGTTTGATTGTCCAGCTTCAGTCTGTCTCTGAATCTCCCATCAAGTACATCATCATATACAATAATTTTGTCAACTCGTCTATTGAATTTAACTATTAAAGTCTTTAAAAACCTCCAGTGAATCTGATCATCTAAAAACTTTTCCCGAATCCTCCTAAACTCATCATCATCCATAATTTCAGTAAAATGAGAATTTAGAGTGACTGAATCTCCCTCCATCACTGATATTTCATCTGTATCACCAAAAACACATTGAGAACAACAGAAACAGCGATCAGCACAGATTAATACTGGCAAATATGTTAATAATGGTTTGGTACATTAAATAGCTAATTTTAAAATTGAAATTATATGTGTACTAATTAATTTAGTAGTTAATCCACAGGTGAAACCATTTTTTAACTCACCATAAACAGTGAAAAAGATATCAATCTTCATATATTTGCTCTGCAGTTTATAATGTCCAGCATGTTCAGTTGTGATGTTTGTGATGGTCAGAGATCCAGTTTGATTGTCCAACTTCAGTCTGTCTCTGAATCTCCCATTAAGAACATCATCATGTACAGTTATGCTGTTGACCCATTTCTTGATTTCAGCTATTAAAATGTATTCATATCCATACCACCACAGAATTGGATCATCAAAAAACTTCCACTGAATCAGATCATCCTCCATAATTTCAGTAAAGCCAGAGTTTAGAGTGATTGAGTTTCCAATTTTCACTGACACAGACTTCTCTCCTGAAACATCAGACATACAAAACAAACAGAAAAAGGGTTAATCACAGATTAAGACAGTAAAAAAGAGAAGTTTGGATTAATAATTGTATCTTTGTGCTGATTAAAATACCAAACACATGAAACAACTATTCAACTCACCGTAGACAGTGAGAAGGAAATACTTTGTCACACTGTTGATCTGTAGTTTGTAATATCCAGTATGTTCAGTTGTGGTGTTTGTGATGGTCAGAGATCCAGTTTGATTGTCCAGCTTCAGTCTGTCTCTGAATCTCCCATCAAGAACATCATCATATACAGTCATGCTGTCAGTCTGTTTATTGATTTCAGCTAGTGACATGTTTTTATTTCCAAACCTCCACTTAATCAGATCATCGTCTTTCATTTCAGTAAGACCAGAGTTCAGAGTGATTGAACTTCCCTTCCTCACTGATACTTCATTAGCAAAACCAAGCACACCTGAAGAACACAGTTTGTCACAGGTTAAACCTTCAAAATCACTTGATGTTGGTGTTTGCTGGATGGGTCACCAACTTTCCAGTGAGTACATGCAATAGTTTGTGTCAGTATAAACAAACAAAATAATACTACTTAAGGCAATATCAGGACCACTTCAAGTGGGAAGTGCTGCTACTCTCACAAGCTAAAATAAGTCTGCAAAGAGACACTTAGGAAACCACCCCACCTGCCAAGCTGACCAGAGCCGCCCAAAACTGTTTAGCCTAGAGCCAGAAATGAATCAGGAAGTAAAGCAGCATTAACAAATGTACTGGTGATCACCAGTCCTGGACTGTGGAGTTTGGTTCTTGTTCACCTTTCAGACACAAGTGTTTGGACTATACTCACACTGGGATTCATTTGGACTGGTTTAGAGTATGGTGTTGTGGGCTGAATGTTACAATGTGTTGTCATCTACCTTGAAAACGTAAAGCCACTCTGTCCCTCCCCAAATTGACCTCACCTCCCCAAAAATTTTTAAAAAGGTTCTCCCATCATTACCCTATCCTCTCTCGGCTCTGCAATGGTCTTCACGTTTAATTAATTACAGACCTATTTTTTAATCTCCATTTTTTTTTTTTGTCAAAGATACTAAAAAAGGTAATACCATCACAACAATAGGCGCATTTCCATTACTCTTCAAGATGCGCAAATTTAAATTGCAAATTGAAAATATGCCTAATGGAAACACGTCAATTTTGCAAAAACGTTCTTACGCTCGCATGAGGTGGTTTTTCAGGCAATTTGAAAAAGGAATATTTCACAAAACTGCAGTGGAAACGGCTTTTTCACATTTACAGGTCACATGGCACATGTAAAAAGTCATATGATCATTCTTCAATGTACTTTTAGGTGTGTTCGACTTAACGCAGTGCTGCACAGCTCGATCAAATTCTGACTTGAAGCAGTGCATGCCGGGTAGTAATTTTGTCCGACTTGAGGCGGCGCCGACGCCTCCTGACTGTCACGTCTGGCATCAAAGTCCCGCGATAGTAAACACCGCGAGAGCGTGACTAACCAGAGCAGAAAGTGTCCGATTTGACGGCTCCGTTTTCAACTCCGCCCCTGACTGCTCTCGGCTACTCTCGTTAATCGCAGTCTGTAGCCGTAGATGAAGTCGAACACACCTATAAACTCCAAGAAATACTTCATACGTAGCCGTTCTCAAGTATAAGGGGTTTTCCCTGATATTAATGCTACTGTGTACGCTGCTTCTGTAAAGATACACACATACATCTCTTTTGATTAAATAAAGCCAAAATCTGTCCAAATCCCACCAAAATCTGTCCAAATCACACCAAAATCTGTTGCCATGACTTATCGCCAGAGGAACAAATTACGTTTTAGTCGCATCGGTTAATGGAAACGTTGTCATTTCGCAATAGTTTTTTATCGACATTTATAAAAAAGTATTGCGAAATGACAACGTTTTCATTAACCAATAGGTGTGTTCGAGCTCATGCTGCGCTGCGCAGACCGATCGACGAGATTAGCCGAAAGCAGTCGGGGAGGAGCTGAAAACGGAGCCGTCAAGTCGGACATGTTGGGGATCTCGTTGCTTCCTCAAACATGGCAGATCACGTGGCGTTTGCCTACTTTATTGCAGATGAACTGGAAGCTATAGAAATACCTTTTTTGTTGGAAGAAATGCAGCAGAATGAACAACGACGGTAAGTTTATAAACAATATATGTGCATGTGTAAATCATTTCATTTTAAAGTAACTGAACAAATACTGTTTTACAAATCAAGCTTATACTTAATCAAATTATGTTTTGTTTAGTGGTGTTATGTTAGGCTTCTGTAAACAATAAATAATTAGCTGTAATTGCTGTTGGAGAGTAAGCTACTTGTTTTGTGTTTATAGTACAAATACAAATAAGTTTTTATATTGCATGCTCAACAGTCGTGTAAACCTTAATTGTTGGAATCTATCCCAGTTCTACAAAAAACACTGAATGACAATACTTTTGAATTACAATACATGTGTATATAATAAGTACAATAATAAACTTATGCACAAATCCAATATAAAGAATTTAAGGGAAAAAAATGTACTGCAGTCAAAAGATCGTAAACTATTTACGAAATGGCATGCAAATTGATTTGTTATGCAATTATATGGATTGAAGCACGAAACACTCCTGATCATCGTCATGTGGTGAATGTGGCCAATCATGAGAAGCTGTGACGTCATCACAGCCTGGTGCAGTCGCTCCTAAAATGCTGCGCTGGCTGAGCAAGCCGGCTATTCTCGAAACGCTCTCGCTTTACTTTGATGCCACACGTGAACGTCACGTGCCGTCGGCGCCGGTTCAAGTCGGACAAAATTTCTAACCGGCATGCACTACTTCAAGTCAGCCGCCGATCGGTCTGCGCAGCGCCGCATGAAGTCGAACGCACCTAATGTTATGCGACTAAAACGTAATTTGTTCCTCTCGCGATAAGTCATGGCAACGGATTTTGGTGGGATTTGGATGGATTTTAGGCTCGTTTGAGATGTGCCTGGCCTAGCCAGAAATGTAGGTGCGAGTAGGCGGTTGCAGCGAGGGGAGGAGTGAAAGAAGTGCAGTCAAGACGGACAGTTCTGACTTCTCGAAGTAGAACAGATACCTACAAGATCAAAGACAGATATCGCGTTATCACACTCATGTGCTGTGTTGCTGATAAACATGATATAATTTCAGCTCTGTTGTTTTTATATGAAAATAAATATGTTGAACAAAACACTCAAAGTGCTTGCTATTTAATACGAAAGGCGTATTTATAATTCATTTTTACTTTAATACAAACGTGTATTTTAGATTTTTATAGAAATATGACAACATTCACATATCTCATGCAGAGATCGCACTGGCATAGTGTTTGGGAATATTCATGCATAATTTAAACACATAATCACATTATGTTAGATTAAAAAATAAAACATTTTTGAAAAGAACAGCAACATCACGGTTGTCTGAACCAATGAGCTTTGAGCTGTGTCGTCATCCAGGCGTTTCCCATCGTGCTTTTGTCAGCGCAGTTGGTGGAGAGCTACTGCGCCCGACTGCTCAATCTGACACAGCCGCTGCCATCTCAAGAGTTTTTTGGCACAGGTCAGCATGACATCAGAGCAAGGCGGACGTAACTCGGACACATTTCTAACCGGCATGCATCTTGCGCTGATCACCGGTGATCGGTTCTGCGCAGATTTTGCTCATCTCAAATGAGCCTAATTTGATCGAGCTGTGCAGCACTGCGTTAAGTCGAACACACCTTCTAGTACATTTAAGAATGATCATATGACTTTTTTACATGTGCTATGTGACTTGTTAATGCGGAAAAAGCCAATTCCATTACAGTTTTGCCAAATATTCTTTTTTTGAATTGCTTATAAAACCACCTCATGCCAGAGTAAAAACTTTTTGATATATGGGAGTTTTTGCGGAATTGACGCGTTTCCATTAGGCATATTTTCAATTCGCAATTTAAATTTGTATGGTTTTGTATGGTTTTTTATTACTAAAACATACAGTTTAGACGTATTTCAGTGTTTAAAATGTGCAAATCGCTAATTGTTTTTAGCTAAAAAAACATAAAATATTTACGTGTCTTTTATATCATTAGGCTATTCGTGTCATTTTATCACTAAGCGATTTAGATTTTTAGACCCCTTAACCTATGCCAAACATAAACCTACCCATTTCATAGAGAATATGCATTTTTATCATTTTATTAATAATCGATTTAGATTTTTAGACCCCTTGACCTACCCCCAAACATAACCCTACCCATTTCATAGCGAATATGCATTTTTATCATTTTATTAATAATCGATTTAGATTTTTAGACCCCTTGACCTACCCCCAAACATAACCCTACCCATTTCATAGCGAATATGCATTTTTATCATTTTATTAATAATCAATTTAGATTTTTAGACTCCTTAACCTTCCCCCAAACCTAAACCTACCCATTTTATAGCGAATATAAACGGATATAAAATGCAACCATTTTAGTAACAATACAGAATAAAATTATTTTTTTATAGTCGCTTATCCCACTCCTACCTCTAAAACTAACCATAACTTTTTTTGTACAGTAATAATAAATAAAAGCATGACAGACAGATAAGTGCAATCACAATCATTTATTTATTGCAAAATTGTCAATAGCAGTACCAAAAAGCAGTCCAAATGATGATGCGTTGCAGCCGCAGACCTCTCTGGCGGAATAAGGTTTGTGTGAGGTGCAGAGCAGAATTGTTAATCGCTGAAAATATTATCCAGATTACTTTCCCTATATACTCCTTGAAGGCTCGAGCGCATCATTCAAAACACACCTCACCAGAAACGGCATGACGTAATCTGTGACGAATGCAGGCGAAAGCCAATGAGTGTTTGATTTTTTTGCCGTTTCTTGTTGCGGCACTATTTAAATTTGTAAAATGCACTTAAGAGCGGATTTATTGCTGTTGTTGCTGGACTCGCTGCTCGGGATGGAGATGAACATCGCCGGATAAAGGCTTGAATTTGGGTCTGTTCCTTGCAGTCGTATGGATTCTGATTATTTGGATCACAGCGCACAAATAAAATTGTTTTATATTGTAATTATGATGCATGTTCGGTGTATTTTATGCAGGGCCGGCCCGTGGCATAGGCAGTATAGGCAAATGCTAAGGGCGCCGTACATCCAGGGGGCGCCAGAAATGGAGGAAAAAAAAAAGTGTAACTTCCACTATTCTTAAAACTAGTTGGTATTATGACTTCAGAAAAGAATAAGCCTACATTAATTTAACTGCATAGCAAAGCCTACTAAGTAGTAGTAGTAGTAGTAATAATAATAATAATAATAATAATAATATAGCCTACTTGCCTAAGACGCCCAACGTGGATTTATTTATATGTTGAGAGTAGGAACTGAGCGATATCATGTGAGGTGGTGTTCGTTCGCGCGCGCGCTGAAACAAACTGGGTACCCGGCTGGCTTGCTGCCAAACATGTAGGCGAGCTCGCAGTTCAGTAATTAAATTAAAACATGGGGAAAGGCAAGTTTTCGGACCTCTGGCTGGAGGACTCAAGATTTAAAGACTGATTTAGGCCAGTAGTTGGCAACAGCCGCGAGGATTATTGCTACGTCTGCAAGAAGACGATGTAACCTGGGTGGGGGTGAATGGCGTCAAATCGCATATGGAATCAAATAGCCACCAAGCTAGGATGCGCGGACGTAGCGAGCAGCTTCCCATATCAATGTTCTGCGCTACGGCTGCATCAACGACCTCAACCTCCACTGCTTTGTCCTCAACATTGACTGCTCTCCCGATGCAAACCACTGCCAGCAGTAGTCCTAGCAGCATCGTCAACAGGTGCGTGACAGACGTCAGACAGCAGACGCTATGCCCCCATCACGACCGCTACATTGCGAGCTGAGGTGCTGTGGTGTTTAGACCTAGCAACTAGAGCTGTAATCGGGCCTTAAAAGTTAGGCCCGACAAGTATATTTTGATTGACAGCTTTTTAAAAGCCCGAACCCGTTTACAGCCCGACATTATTCAAATGTGCGCAAGCACACAGCTCTTTTGCCTTTTGTCAAGAATGAGTCATTTATACATGTTTTAACAGAATTTATTAATGACTAAGGTAGGCTATAGGCCACTTGGAAGTTGAAACAAAGAAATAAAATAAGTCCAATGTAACATTGTAACATCTTAGCACTCTAAATAGGCGTACACTTAATAAAAATGACTCTTTCTTAAATTAAATTAAGATTTTCTTAAAAAAGAGGTGGCCGTGCAGCAAGCATCCAGCATCCATTTTCGCATCTTTCTCGCTAATCCAAACGCATCACATGACCGCTCATTTACAGCGCAAGCCGGAGCGCAAGCCCGAGCCCGTGTAAAATGATATCAATTAAGCCCGAGCCCGACCGAACCCGTTGGGTCCTGTCGGGTTTCATCAGGTTCGGGCAAAGATCTTCAGCTTTAATGCAATTGTTACTTTTTGACATTGATTAAAAACTATGGACAAAGGCCCATTGTGACATCTTGATTAATCCCTCTGCTTTACTTAAATGTATCAGCTTAATTTATTTTAATAACACCTGTGCTTACTGCACGGCCACCTCTTTTTTAGATTGCTCACACATCAGACTTACTGACTAATGATCTATGAAGAAGATGTCTCCTTCCTCTTCTGTCTTTATTTCTATTCTTATATCTGTGGGCAGTTTTTGAGTCCAGTGTTGATGTTAAGTTATAATGACCTTGTTACATTGTGATGCAATATGTTATCCCATTTGGAAAGATATTTCATTTATGCCACTACAGTTGCAGCTCTAAGTCACGCTGGTATTAAACATTTTTTTGAAGGTATTAAAAAAGGTAGTAAAAGGTATTAAATTCAACTTAGGAAGTTCTGTATATACCCTGAAATCACACAGAACAGAATGAAATGTTATAATTTCATATTAAGTAAACGATTAAACATTTTAATAATGCAATTGGTATTACAATTAAAACAATAATAATGAAATTAATGCTGCAGTTTTAATATACATAAGGATTCGTTGTGTCGTCAATACCTCAGTATTGTACGTTTAAATGCTGGAAATACATAAGTATTTGTATGTTTAGATGCTGTAAATACGTCAGTACGTTTTAGTGTCTGGAAAGACGTAAGTAAATGTACGTTTTGTAGAACCACATTTTACATAAAATACATATGAATTATCATGAAATCTTGTTGGTTCCTTCTTAGAAAAAAAAAAGGTATCTGTGAGGATTTAGACCGATCAGGATTTAGACCGTATCATAGTACTGAGACGGCTCTCATGGTTACAAATAACCTGCTCTTATCATCTGATCGTGGTTGTATTAGACCACAATATTCTTTTGAATAGACTAGAACATTATGTTGGCATTAGAGGAATTGCTTTGGCAAGGTTCAAACTGTACTTATCTGACCACCATCAATTTGTGAAAGTGAATGTAGAACAGACTGGACACATGATTGTTAAATACATGTGACAACTCAATGCACTCAGAAATAAAGTTGCCTCTTGGACAGCATGTGGTCTGAATTTAGTTCTCACCAGTTTATATGGCCAAATACACACAAAATTATGTTAAAATGCCACTCTTGGTCAGTACTGGTGAGTCATAAATTTACTTCATGGTACCAGAACAGAAACAACTGAAGTCATAAAAACACATTTATACTCACCAACCAGATGCCACAAACAGAAGAAAAATCTGTGAAACATCTTCAAAGGTTTGACTCCACACGAACGGTTAAAAAAAATGACTGACACGCTGATGTGAAGCTCCTCTGTAGTAAAATTAAGTGGCCAACATCTCTTTTACTCTTCACACGTTGAGCTCTAGTAGGCCTCAACTTCCTGTAAATCAATTACATCATTACCAACAGAAATAAACTCACCCACAACGTTTTAAAAAAAAAACAAAGTGTTTTAAAGCAAAACTTTCCTCTTATGTGCCAGATCCTTAGAGTGTTTGGCTCTGGTCTGTGGTCTCACTGATTTCAGAGTTTCTCTGATGGCTTTATGTTCTTTGATATGAAAATATGATTAATATTCAACTGCTATGGATTACAATGCTGCTGTGACCTTTGATGTGTAAATATGTGCTTGATCTTGTTGATGTCATAAACCAAAAGAATGACAGTAGCCACTCCCACCAGAGCAGAGAGAACCAATCAGATCACACACACTGATGCTGGACAATTTAATCTTTTTCTAACCAGTGAGTTTAGACCTAAATTTAAACCTGATGTCACTGTTCATTTATATATAAGAATAACAGTGAATGTTAATCCTTTATTACAAAAAGAAGAAATGCTTCACACACAAACTGTTGACACACACAACGACCACAAACACGTAAGCTGTTTATCTAACCGATAAAACCAGATCAAACCAGATGTACTTATGTTTGTACAGATACAACAAAAATAAAGACTATTGCGGGTTAATTTTGACCAAAAAAAAAAAAATCATTGAGAACATAGAGTAACCTGCAAATTCAAATTGATGAGAAATGTTCTCTGAGAAATGATCTCTGACTTTTGACTGTAAATTTTGATATCTCAGTGAATCTGAGTAAAATAACTCTTTTGAAATTCTAGTTTAAGCACATGTGAGTTTACCTTGGTCTTAAAGAGGAGAACCATTCACAGATGACGCGCTTCCACACTTATTAGCATCCTACATTCAGGGGCGGATCTACCGGGGTGGCACGGGGTGGCAACTGCCACCTAAGAAAAAGCTCTGCCACCCCAGAATTATCACAGCATATAAATGTAAGCAGTGTTTGTGCTACTTTTCAGCAGCGGCGATGACAGTTTAAGGTAAAATAATGGCAAAAACAAGACTTTCAATAAACAGTTCATCATACTTGCACGCGCATGCAGCATGCCCAGTGTAGTCGGCTTCATTGACTCATGTGAACCGGTTCTTTTTCATATAATATATACTGCTTGTCGGCTAACTCGTCCTCTGAGAAATCTATTCCCATCTGAGATTCATTGTTTGTGATCCAATTCTCCGACCGCTCGCTCCACTTTCATCATGGATATAGGCCTTTTTGACGAAAAGGCTGACTAAATCTGACAAAACAATAACGTAAAATCAATAAGAAGAGGCTGATCACGGAAACTGATAGCAGAGTTGAGGTAGGAATAGTCGTATTGCGGTTTTCTCGATTGTTAACAAATATAAATTCCTGTGTTGATTCAACACTTTCGAAGCTAACATGCTAAATAATTTCAGCTTTAGCATGTAAGCCAAGTATATCTAATATATATATATATATATATATATATATATATATATATATTGGTTTTGCAGAGGCTCTTTAGAGGACTGTACTGATGTCAAAGATCGACCTGCAAGAATATGAGAGGGAACTCTCAAAATGGTTTACTGGGACAAGAGACAGAGGAGGACTGAGGGTGTCTAGAATGCACAAATGTCTGTCTGCAGTGGAAGCAGTACTGAAAAATGTATAGTTGCTCCTGCTGCTTCTAACTGTCTCTGTTTTCCTTGTGGAAATGTTCAAAGCTTTCAGTAAACACTGGTTCAAATACAGGTTCAAAATGTTTGTTAACTTTAACAATTACATTAATTTTAACAATTAGGTATCAGAATATAGCATAATATGATTGGTAGTTTTAATAAAATTGAAATCTGAAAAGATTCCAATCTTACCCTGTACTCTAATGCTTCAAAACTTTTTTGTGTGTGGTGTTGCTACTCGATAAAAAAAAAAAAGCCTGCAGTCCTACTTGACCCCTGAAATAGAAACCTTTTTTTTTTTTTTTTTTTTTTTTTTTTGTCAGATTAGCCGTAAGCATATTGTCTAGTTGGGCCCACCCTAACACCAGTGTAATCTTGCTTTTAATCCAAGTGGGCAGTTTTCATGGCTGCATTTAGGAAAACATGCACAATCCCACTTGCAACCCACAATTTATCCCATGTAATTCCCACATAGAGTTTGAAGATGGAACCTAGGTAGGTTTTGTGTAAGTTTCATAGTTGGGCCCCACCTAAAACCCAAAATCCTAAATAAAACACACATTGGTAAATTGCATGGGGCCAACATGGAACCTGTGGACAAAACCATGTACAACCCATATTTAGATGGGTTTTGCATTTGATCCCTAGTTGGGCCCCACCTAAAGCCCAGTGAAATACATAAAACCCTTTTACCTTTTATGAGCATTTTTTTTTTACCTTTATTAAGACATTTTAGACTTTTGCCAAACAAATAAAATCATTATCAACAAAATTCATATTTTCAGTGCAGAGAAAGCACAGACAGATATATTACCCACTGTTTAATGCAGGACATGAATGCATTAAATGCATAAATAATGTTTTGATATTTTAATCCTAAGCCGTTGAATGCTGATATCTGAAATTATTTTAAAAAAAATAGTAAGGGACTTTACATTTGAAATTAAACCCGCCAGTAGGTGGCAGTAAGTCACTATTAATAAGTAAGTCATTGCGATTGAACCGAGTCATTCAAACGGTTGATGGGGGTTGGGTCCCATAATGCTTATGAGAGGTCCGGGTCCTTTCACATGTTGCCCAGTTGGGTCCCACCTTGTGAATATGTCTATGAAAGATTTTTACTGTAGCCTATAAAAGAGAATCACAATACTGATAAAGCATATTCAGATTTTAAATTAGATAGCAGGCTGCAAACGCGTAGCAAAATGAATTCTGCTTCTGCGCTGCAGAAGGAGTATGGTAAGTGTGAACCTGGATCTTCAGGCGTTGTCATCTCGTAACTCTAATTATTACAACAAGATGCAGCATCTTAATCAAACACACCGGAACAACCTAATCAGCGTCTCTAAGATTATTGGCACCTAGAAAGCTGGAGGCAGGTGGGTTTTTAATCAGGATTGGAGTTGCGCCAGGTCGCGTTGGATAGTTAAAACGTTCAAAAAACGATTTTAAAACCATCCTGATCCACCAATTCAGCGCATTTTCCGGAGTCTATTGTGAGATCGTAGGTTGAGAAGATGATACGTCCAGTGTGCTGCTCGTTGATTGTTGTTCTATTGTGTCTGTCTGTATGCTTGAGCACAACAAACGTTGAAGATCCAGACACAGGTAAAGGCTTTTTAAATTCATTCCACAGCGCGAAGAAAAATATATGAATAAGAAAGAACTGACTTCACATCACTTACACATACACGTTATATATAATATGTGACCCTGGGCCACAAAATCAGTCTCAAGTCGCTGGGGTATATTTGTAGCAATAGCCAACAAAAACATTGTATGCGTCAAAATTCTTGATTTTTATTTTGTGCCAAAAATCATCAGGAAATTAAGTGAAGATCATGTTCCATGAAGATATTTTGTACAATTCCTACTGTAAATATCAAAACTTAATTTTTGATTAGTAATATGCATTTGTATGAACTTAATTTGGACAACTTTAAAGGCGAATATTTTTTTTTTTTTTTTTTTTTTTTTGTATCCTCAGATTCCATATATTGAAATGGTTGTATCTCAGCCAAATATTGTTCTATCCTAACAAATCCATACATCAATGGAAAGCTTATTTATGCTTTCAGATTATGTATAAATCTCAATTTTGAAAAATTTGACCCTTATGACTGGTTTTGTGGTCCTGGGTCACACATAACATAACATTATATAATATAATATAATATAACATAACATAACATAACATAACATTTCTTTTTTTCAACAGTCAAAAGACCCATTGATTTGTTACCAGGTATGTATGTATGCCATCACTATCCGTGTGTGTGTGGGGTTTTTTTTTTTTTTTTTTTAACGTTTCATACTACAAGTTATTTAGCATCTGGGGGTAATTTTTACTTGTAAGCCTCTAATGAAGTACTACTTTACAGGCCACTTGGTCAAAGTCTGATTGCATGGATTTAAATGGGTTCAGTTTGTTTTGCTACAAACATTCTAATTAATTTTGTTTGTTTCTCGTGTGTGTGTGTGTGTGTGTTAAAATGCTTGAACCATAGCTGTGGTGGGTATGGTATTATAATTGCTTGAAATATTTAAATGAACTGATGTCTGTGTCTTTATATTAGCATTACTATTTACACACCATAGTGGGGCGGGTTCTATGTTATAATGGCACTCCATTGCCTTTGAAACTGTAGGGATAGATGGTAGATCTGCCCTAACGATCATATTGAATCCTCTTCATTAGTGACCAGTCTGTATTTGGCAACGCTGACTGCTGTGCAGTCCTGTCAAGGATGTTTCTAATAAAGACTGCTCTAGAAGACATGCATGCTTTCAATGTGATTGTGGGGCTGTGCATTTACTCCCTGCTTTTAGTGAGTCAATTAATAGTGAATGTTAGAGGTTAAAAAAAAAAAAAAGCTAAATATTTACTCAAATTGCCATTATGTTTTCCATAATTGCAAAGAAACTACAAGCAACACATTGAATTAAACTAAATTTTGAAGGAAATGGACTAAAAGGTGTGTGTGGGATTATTTATTTATTTATTTATTTATTTATTCTGTTATTATGGTTTTTCTGTCATGTGTTTTGTATGTCAGCAGAACCAGAAAAGCCAGGAGTATGTCCTACAAATGATCTTGGAGCAGCAACGTTAGGAGTGTGTGCAGAGCCATGTTCCCTTGACAGTGACTGTCCAAATGATGAGAAATGCTGCAGCAATGGATGTGGACATCAGTGTATTTCTCCTTCTACATATGGTATATGTCTTGTTATATTAATGTGTGCAATAAATACAGTGGGGTGTGTGTGTTTTTTTTTTTTTTTTTTTTTTTTTTTTTTTTTTTGTTTCTTAATGCAATGAATCATTCAGTATTCAGTGATCTTGTTTCTGTGTCATGTGTCTGTATAATAGAAAAGCCTGGACCGTGTCCAAAAAACCTTGGCATAGGACTGTGTGTTGAGTCATGTTCCCATGACGATGACTGTCCAAACAATCAGAAATGCTGCAGCAATGGATGTGGACATGAGTGTATGGCTCCATATAAAGGTATTTGTAGTGTGTGGGTCAGCTTGCTTTTTTATTTTTTTTTGGTCTCTCCTTTTTATTCAGTCTTTGTATTTTCTATTATGTGTTTTGTATGTCAGCACAACCAGAAAAGCCAGGTGTGTGTCGTATAATCAATGTTGAAGAAGCAATGTTAGGAGTATGTGCTGAGATGTGTTCGCATGATGGTGACTGTCCAAACGATCAGAAATGCTGCAGCAATGGATGTGGACATGAGTGTATGGCTCCATATAAAGGTATCTGTAGTGTGTGGGTCAGCTTGCTTGCTTTTTTTCCCCTCCCTTTTATTTAGTTATTGTTTTTGTCATGTGTTTTATATGTCAGCAGAACCAGAAAAGCCAGGAGCGTGTCCTACAATAAATTTTGAAAAAGCAAAGTTAGGAGTGTGTGCTGAGATGTGTTCCCATGATGGTGACTGTCCAAACGATCGGAAGTGCTGCAGCAATGGATGTGGACATCAGTGTATGGCTCCATATAAAGGTATTTATATTATAATGGTGTGTTAAGCTTTTAAAATTAATTTATTTAATCCTAGCCCCCCTAAAAATGGCCTAGCGATGCCCATGACACCAGTATATAAAGTGAAATGTTATAATTATGCGTTTTACATTTTATGCATACACACGCACACGCACACGCACACACACACACACACAGTTTTACCACCATAAAAAATAGTTTTACCCATGGTAAATTAAATAGAATAAAAAAACACTTTTTTTGGTTTGTTTTTGTTAGTGTACCATTTGTAAATGGTACAACCATAAAACAAACAAATTTTTACTAAGGTACATGTTCAGAAAAGTCACCATTTTTATTTATAAACGGTACAACCATTTTTTAAAAAAAATACAGTACATGTAAACCAAAAAAAAAAGGTACAACCGTGTACAACACACAAATAATAAAATATAAATATAAAATGCACAACATAAATACAATCAAATAAAATTTAACCAAAAATACAAACAAATATTCTATTTAAAATATTACAATATCACATAAAATACACATTAATGCTAATTATATAAAATACTAAAAGCAATTTACCTTTTAAAATCTGTGGAAATTTCTTAGAATTGTGTTATAATTGTTTTTTTTTCTTTACTATAAATTTAAAAAACAAAAAAAAAATTCTAGTAGTAATATAAAATATTTTTTGGGCAGTAAAATATATCATGGTAGTGTCTTAAATAAATTAAATTAAATAAATAAATAAATAAATAAATAAAAATCGTATTACCACATGAACCAAACTCAGGAGCATATGTCACTCAGTCATTTCCTTTCGTTTTGTTAATCTGTTAATTAGGATATTTAAGTTAAATGTATTTTGCTTATTCATGATTTAAATTTTTTTTTTTTTTTTTAGTTTAACTTTAATTTTTGTTGCTTGTTGATGCCTGTCCGCCGCATTCTTTATCTTCGCTGACCCCGCAGCGGTCTCTCTCTGTTAGCTTTGTTTTAGTGATACCAGTCCAGGTGTTTCCAGGAGTTATTCGTGCTATTTCTCCTTGTTGAGAGTGTGGTGTCGCCCATAGATTACACCTGATTATGCATTCTTGTTGTTTTCTCTGATGAAATTAATAAAACGGGAGTGTGTCCATCTCACACATGTAGAATTTGTCTTGGCAGTCATCTTAACCATCGAATTCCAGCAACAGGAAATAGACAAACTATTTTACATGCTTATTTATTTATTTATTTATTTATTTATTATTATTATTATTATTATTATTATTATTATTATTATTATTATTATTATTATTATTTTATTTTTTGCTCTGTTGCTGTTTTGCAGTGTTGGTAAATTCACCACTTAAGTTTGAGTTAAAAGATCGTAACGAGTAATATTATTACCCAAATTTGATTAGTAATGTGTTATATTATTGCATTACAGCAAAAAGTAATATACTGTATTATTACTTTTGTAACGTGTTACTCTCATCACTGTTCAGTGATGAGGTTTCCATCACATGTTTGTATAACAGAAAAGCCAGGAGCAAAAACCTTAGAATAGGAGTGTGTTGAGTCGTGTTCTTATGATGCTGAATGTACGAATGGTAAGAAATGCTGTGGACATGAGTGTATGGCTCTATCTAAAGATATGGAATACTAATGCATTGGTCAAGTGTTGTGTGGTTTTTTTTTTTTTTTTTTTTTTTTTTTTTTTTTTTCCCCCATTACAGTGATTGAGTCGTTCCACATTTAGTAATCTGGCTTCCTTGTTGTGTGTTTGTATAACAGAAAAGCCAGGAGTGTGTCCAAGGAGAGTTATTGGTGTAAGACTGTGTGAAGAGTTGTGTGCCCATGACACTGATTGTCCAGATGATGAGAAATGCTGCAGCACTAAATGTGGACGTGAATGTACACCTCCATTTAAAGGTATTTGTTATTTTGATGCTTGGGTCCCAACACGTGTGGTTTAATATTTATCATTTTCAATGTCAAAGTACTTAATTTTGGGCCATAGGACCATTTTAGGCAAGTGTTTTTAAAATAAAATGAATAATACTTGAAATACAGCTCACTATAAAAGTAAAACGTGATTCATGCTTTGTGTTTTGTGCTGTCTGAATGCAGTTAAAGTGACAGACTAAATCTGATCATCTGTATCCATGCAGTGAGGACTCCTCCATGTTTCAAAGCAAATGTGTGCTGATAACACTACCCATGATGATCAGTATCCTGCCAGATAGAAGTGTTGCCCAACCACCTGTGGCCATGCATGTAGCTAACCATGCCGATTTAATCATAGGAAATGATCTAATGATCTATCTAGAAGTTCTCGATTTGTTTTCTTCTTGAGGTCTTCTACATTCACCAAATAAATCATGATAGTACATCATAGTTTATCAAAACTTCTGTGTTGTGTGGAATTATTATTATTATTATTATTATTATTATTAATAAGTAAATGCTTTCTCCAGGAATTTGCCAGCAAAAGTAGTGGGAAAGCCTTGAACTGGAGTACAAAGCTACCAGAAATGAAACCAAGAGCACAGGTTAACACTAGATTAATAGTTTAATCTCGGTTTAAAAAAAAACAAACAAACAAAAACAAGAATTTAGCAAGTCAGTCAGAGGCGGATCTACCGGGGTGGCAATTGCCACCCTAAGAATAAGCTGAGCCACCCCAGAATTATCACAGAATAAAATATAAATGTAAGCAGTGTTTCATGTGCTTATTTTCAGCCGCAGCGATGACAGCGTAACTCAAAATAATGGCAAAAAACACGTCTTTAAATAAAATGTGCACGATGGTTGGGAAAAAAAAAATCTAATCTAACCCACAGCAACATGCTGTGGGCTGGGTGTGGGCACTGTGGGGATAGTGTGGGCACTGTGGGGATAGTGTGGGCACTGTAGGGATAGTGTGGGCATGCTGTGGGCTGGGTGTGGGCACTGTGGGGATAGTGTGAGCATGCTGTGGGCTGGGTGTGGGCACAGTGGGGAAAATGTGGGCATGCTGTAGGCTGGGTGGGGGCACCTGTGAATGGCCATTGTGGCCTTAAATAACAAAATTAGTTTGCTTTTACTTTGTACCTGCAAAATGCCACAATATTACTATTAATGCATATGCAGAATAACTGCACGCTGAAAGAAGAAATAATAAATTAAGAGTCATAAATTTCGAATACTTTCATTTATTCACAGCCATGTAAAAAAAAAAAAAAAAAAAAAAAAAAGCAGAAAACACTACTGTTTAAAAGTTTAGGGTCAGTAAGATTTGTCAGTGTTTTTGAAAGAACTCTCTTATGCCTACCAAAACGACATTTCTTATCATCAGCAGTCATGAAAACTGTTGTGCTGCTTTATATTTTTGAGGAAACCATGATATATTTTTTTCAGGATCCTTTAAATAATGCTTTTAAAAGAGCAGCATTTATTTGAAATAGGATTTTTGTGCAACAATGTAAAAGGTTGTATCAATTTAACGCATCCTTGCTGAACACAAATAATTTCTTAAACATTTAAAATGTAAAAATGTATTTCTTAGATAAAAAAATAATAATAATAATAATAATAATAATAATAATAATAATAATAATAATAATAATAATAATAAAATACTGACCCCAAACTACTGAACAGTGGAATGTATTCAATTATTTTATAGGACAGAGCAATGATCAATTATAACTAAATCAGAACATTAAGTAGATCATAAATCAGTTCCCTAAGGGGCAACAGTAGAACTCTGCCTGATCACTGTTCTTCTGCTCCTTCCACCATCCCAAGTGTCTTATACTGCGGAGGCATTTAATAGATGTTTCCATTTCAGATGCTGTGGCCAGCCTACTTTTTGTTCCATCATCTAAGTGAGAAAGAAAAGAACAATTAAAATGTATATGTGTATATATATATATATATATATATATATATATATATATATATATATGTATATGTATATATGTGTGTATATATATATATATATATAAAACCCCCTAAATAATACAACATTGTCTCAGTGTATTTTGTCAATACTACGAAAGTCAATGGCATCCAATGTCGTTTTCATTGTACAGACAAAAACAGTTGAAATGTTCTTCTAAATCTCTCTTTTTTAAAAAAAAAAAAACAACAACAACAGAGTGAGTAAATGATGAAAGAACTGTAATTTTTGGAGGAAGGTGCACTTTAAGAAATTACTAATGACTTTAACTTGATGCATCAATGTGCAGCTTTAAATAAACTTAAATGCACTTGCATTACAAAAGATGCAGCGACCCGATGGCTCTTTGTTTAGCTGAAGTTGACAAGCCAAAGGGAGAAAAAGAAAGAGAGAGAGAGAAAAATATTAGTGAAATATAACAAATACAACTTAAAAAGTATTTAGGTTTTGACTAATCACCTTTGAGAAGAGATGCAGGATCACTTCCTGAACCAACATCAGTTCAGCTCCAACCTGTCCACACGCTTGCTTGGAAGTCTGTGGTAATCCTGAAGACCCTGATCAGCTGGTTCAGCTGTACATGATCGGGGCTGGAGCTAAACTTTGCAATCAAGACTAGATGGAAATCAGTACTCAAAAGAGAAAGAAGACAAACATTACATTAATAGTATAAAACAAACAAACAAACAAATAAATAAATATCACTATGTACAATAATATCTGAGAATGTAAAAGAAAGAAAAAATAAATAAAAATAAGTCAAGCATTACACAGGTTACAGTTAAACGGCCAGGAGAAATCATTATTCATGAATATGCTACCTTTAATATTATTTCCTGATCTATATATATATATATATATATATATATATATATATGTATATGTATATGTGGCTGATTACATATGACAGTGATAATCTTTATAGCTACATACTGATTCAGGAGCTTTGTTTGATAGGCACCCGTACTGTACTCTAACGAGTCTCTCTCTCTCTCTGTGCCACAGCTTGTTTAAGACGCAACTCCTACAAAGATAGTATTGATATAATCGTATGATATATCATTTTTAAGTAACAATAACATGACAATAATATGGCTGTATCTTTGTAATAATCTTTAAGCAAATGTACATTGTTTGCGAAACTTTCCTAACGTTAACCGTTATCGGTCAGCGCGGAGAATTTACCGACGTCTATCAGTTATAAACAGATACATTAATGATATGTAACGAGATTTTATAAGCGTGTAGCCGAGGTATCGGTCTTTGTCAGGTGACGTCACACTCACAAGAATTGAATTGCATTTTGGGTATCGCCGCCATTTGTAAGGTATCAAAGCCGAGGTGTTCTGTAGTTGCAGAATTGTTTTTGATTTGCTTAAAAAATTTTACGTTTTTGTTGTGCTTAAGTCAGCGGTGGTAAATTACACGATAGAAAAGGTTAAAAACTGACCACAAGGAAAGCTATTTTAGGTCTCCCACTTGAAAGACAACATACAGCGGAAATAACCAAGAAGCGTCGGATGGCCTGCATAGCAGTGGGGATATGCAAAATCATCATATGTGCCCGTCGACATTTTCATGAAGCTAAGTTAAGCGAATTTTTTTTTTTTTTTTTTTTTTTTTTTTTTAAGTATGTGCTTATTTTCTATTTTCTTTAGTACCTAACGTCATATCCACATGCTGTTTTGGGATATCAATGCTATTCAGTGGTGTAGTGCAGGTATACGGCGTAATGACAAGTGTGGATAAATGCAAATATTCCCTAAAAGCACCCAGTAAAGACAGTGATGCGGTCAGGAATGTGGCACCGGATTCCTTTGAAATATGTTTGGCACCCCATAAAAAGAAATAATTACCAAAACTATGCAGTTCGTTTGTGCTACGTTTGTGCTGATTTGTGCCGCAAAAACGAACGTTTGTGCTGGTTTGGTGTTTAAGATATTAAACATTATTTTTTTGACCGTGTGACGTCACTCTCCACCCCGTGTCGTCCAAATCGTTCCAAACCGGCGCAGTTCGTTTGTGCTCGATTTGTGCCCGTTTGTGCCGTTAAAATAAACACGGTATCTGTTTTCCTACCCTAGATATAACCAAAATATTTTCGGGGCTGTGACGTCACTCTCCACCCCAGTTCGTCTAAATCACACAAAACTGGTGTCATTCGTTTGTGCTCGATTTGTGCCGGTTTGTGCCGTTGAAATGAACGTCAAATATATTTTCCCTTCTTAATAATAAAAACAATTTGAGGCAGTGACGTCACTCTCCACCCCATGTCGTCCAAATCTCTCCAAACCGGTGCCGTTCGTTTGTGCTCGTTTGTGCCGTTAAAACGAACCTGGTATCTCCGAGCCCTTCTTAAATATAATGGGTAAAATATTTGTTTGGGACTGTTACGTAACTCTCCACCCCATATCGTCGAAATCGCTCCAAAAGGTGCCATTCGTTTGTGCTCGATTTGTGCCGGTTTGTGCCGTTGAAATGAACGTCAAATATATTTCCCCTTCTTAATAATAACAAAAACAATTTGAGGCAGTGACGTCACTCTCCACCCCATGTCGTCCAAATCTCTCCAAACCGGTGCCGTTCGTTTGTGCTCGATTTGTGCCGCTAAAATAAACATTGTATCTAATTCCGTTCCTTAGAAAAAAACAAATACAATATGGGGCAGTGATGTCACGCTCCACCCCATGCCTTCCAAATCTCTCTAAACCGGTGCCGTTCGTTTGTGCTGGATTTGTGCCGGTTTGTGCCGTTAAAAGAAACCATGTAACCATGACCTCTTTTTAAATATAACGAAAATTTCACTGTCCACTCCATTTAGTGCCACTGCAGAGTTTAAAAAAAAAGAAATTAGTGTTCATGCTGCCTTAAAATTTAAAATGTAGTCTTTTCACTTAGTCTTTTAAAGTTAGTTTTCACTAACTTCATTTAAAGTTGACTAAATTTAAATTTCAAGGCATATTGTATAGCCTATATATAATTATATAGCCTAATTCAAAGCGCTCCTCACACAAAATGGCGTGTTTATTTGTGCTCGATTTGTGCCAGAAATCCTGGTTGTAACTAAAATTCGTCTTAAATTGGATATTTAAAGGGAGAAAACTTAAGCACTTAATATACCATTATCTATAGGAAACATGTAGCCTAAATGTAATTGCATGGCATGACTGCATTTAATAGCTAATATGGTAAAGTTTTTCTGCCCCCCTTATAAACCATTATTTACCGCACTGCATAAGAAAACGAAAAAGGACGTAACGGACTGTGAAAAAAGGGTTCGTAGATAAAATAGGCTTAAGCTATAGACTGCTGAATGTGTGCATGGTAGGACAAATTACCGGTCATTGGAAAAATACTACAAGAAATTGATAGATATTACTGTAGCTAATCAACGAGGTAAATCTATTTGATATATTTTAATGCAAGTTGAAGAAAAAAAAATCAAAATTCAATGAAAACGAATGTTTTGTTGATATTGTGAGTGCACACAAAGTAGACTCTTTGCAGTTCTGAATGATGTATTACTCTTACCTTTAGCAAAAATGATGGCGTAGATGTTAATTAAAAAATCGCAAGCGATATTGCCGGCGCCTCCATGTCTGCGCGCTGTAGCTTCCACACTCTGCAAGGATTAAAATGCGCCTAAAAGCGCACATTTATATGTTGAATATTTAAATTAATATTGTGAAATGCATTAATTGTTTTATATTTATATATCTTATATATATTTTATTTTAGGCAAGTCGTGTTGATTTTGAGAAGGCTAGAACATATATGATCAGCTCACTGTCTGCTGCCGGCGGCTTGGTCGGCAAAGCAAAAAAAAAAAAAAAAAAAGAATTTAACAAACATAAACTGTTCCAAACATATTTCTAAAATAACTTAAAGAAACGAAAATAAATACAGCCACTTTGCCATTAAAAATATTAACGAATATTCGTGGGGAATCCATGTTTAATATTCTAATGGCACAAATCGAACACAACCGAATTTTTGTTGACGTTAGTGTTCTGCCTTGAATTTTAAATTTAGTCAGTATGAAATATGAAGTAACTGCAAACTTGGAGCTGACTAAATTTAAAATTTTAAGGCAGCATGAACACTAACTTTTTTAAAACTCTGCAATGGCGCTATGGGGTGGAGAGCGAAATTTTCGTTATATTTAAAGAGAGGTCATGGTTGGGTTCCTTTATACAGCACGAACGGGCACAAATCAAGCACAAACTAATGGCAACATTTTGGAATGATTTAGATTGCATGGGGTGCAGAGTGACGTCGCTGTTCGTAAAAAAAAGTGTTGTTTTCGTTATATTTAAGCAGCGGTCATAGTTACATGATTTCTTTTAACGGCACAAACCGGCACAAATCGAGCACAAACGAACGGCACCAGTTTAGAGAGATTTGGACTACATGGGGTGGAGAGTGACGTCACTGCCTCAAATTCTTTTTGTTATTTCTAAGAAGGGGAAACATATTTGATGTTCATTTCAACGGCACAAACCGGCACACACAAATCGAGCACAAACGAATGGCACCTTTTGGAGTGATTTCGACGATATGGGGTGGAGCGTTACGTAACAGTACCAAACAAATATTTTACCCATTATATTTAAGAAGGGCTCGGAGATGCCAGGTTCGTTTTAACGGCACAAACGGGCACAAATTGAGCACAAACGAACGGCACCGGTTTGGAGAGATTTGTACAACATGGGGTGGAAAGTGACGTCACACGGTCAAAAAAATAATGTTTAATATCTTAAACACCAAACCAGCACAAACGTTCGTTTTTGCGGCACAAATCAGCACAAACGTAGCACAAACGAATGGCATAGTTTTGGTCATTATTTCTTTTTATGGGGTGCCAACTTCACGGAGGTGTTTGACCGTTGCGCCGGCGCCGTCCCCCGCCACAGATGTTGTCCGTTCATACACAAGAGCATGTCAGCTTAGTGGTAAAATAATTATTATTGATAACTAATTTGAATCAGTACATTATACCGAAAACAATACATGTAGAATAAAAAAGCAGGTTTCCAGGGGTTGCCAGGGCACCACTAAACAGACAGCCAGAGAGCAGAAAGGCGTCATGTACCATGAAATGTCACGCAATCGTTTTATGCATGGGTGTAGAGATTTATATTATTTCACTACTGAAATTCTTAACTAAATACTTAACTGAATACCAAACCAAAATACATTTTTAATATTTTTATTTTTTATGTATTTCTGTATTTCATATAGGTTGGTGTGACTAAACTGTAAGAAAAAAAATAAACACATTGCAGCCAGCTGAGATGATGGCCCAGGAGGCTGGAGGAGATGGTCAGCTACACACTGAAGGCTGGAGGAGATAGTCGACTTCACAAGACACCACTCGATGCCACAAACTGAATGTAACTTGTGTATACACAGAAGAAACTGACTGCTTTTCATGTCAGACATAAGGGAAATTCTCACTTCATTTTAAATACTTCTGTTAACTTCATGCACCTCAGGCTGAATCTGCCTGCACAAACACTGTTTTATGCAACTGTTACAGGCACAAAATTATCCTTCATTAGTTCGTGGTGTCCTTTGGACACAGTATAGCAAGGATAGACTGCTTTGAGATTTTCACAGAGAAACCATTCAGTGTAAAAGTGTGTGACAGAAAGTGTTCTACCTACAAACTATTAATTATTTGACATCATCTATCACTTATAACAATCCATGTAGAAAGGGTCATCAGAAATGTTTGGCAGAAGCATTAAATCATCATCACATTATTATTAATGTTATTTTTATTATTATTCAACTTTCTTTGTAGTACTTGCACTGTGTCCACTTAGCAGTATGATGTTCATCATGCTTGTCACATCTTCTGTTATGCATTTTTAAGCTGATTTTATAACACAGTTTTGCATTTATAATAAAGTATATATAATAACATTTCATAAATGTGTTTTTGATTGACTCCTTATCAGTACTTATCAACCAAATGAAGCACGGAAAGTGTCGAACAAACAGGGTAAAGTTTAATACTATTAATGGTATAAGGTAATGTGCAAATCAATGGTAGACAAAAACAGAACATACGTGTATTTGTAAGTAAATAATATACGTTTTTATACAGTAAACAAGAGCACGTCATATTTCCAACGAGGTTGAACACCTGCAGTACTCAACTTTTTGCGGTCAGGTCATGTTAATATGGATCAGTGTTAATTGTTAATGACAAATTATATACATTACGGTTCCTAAAACTTCTGCTGAGATTATCTCGGTCCCATATCTATTTGGTTTGCTTCTGTTTCTCCACTAGGATGATTTAAACAGTCTTTTCTTTACTGCTCTGTATAGTTTCAGTTCACTGCTCAATGCGACGATACCTTCAAAATGGCGTCTCGGTGACGTCACACACAATAAACGCACATGACTGACAAAGACCGATTGTATTGTGCTATATATAAATCTCCCTTTATGTTGCTATTTAAGACTTTAAAACACAGATTAGCTCCTTCTTGCTCGGCTATTACTAATTCATCGCGTAAACAGCAACGGAAAACGACAATAATTCAAATTAACACCAAAATGGACGTAAACTAATTCAATTCAGTGAATTTAAGTGCAATTTTGAAGGATATATTACCTCAGAGATTAACGTTACCTCAGAAAACGGCTTTTCGGCCATTATGACCGTTCCTCCTTTAAACAAGTGACACACTTGTAATCAAATTTACCACTAAAATGGGTGTAATTTAATTCCCATTTATTAATTCACAACCATTTTGACGAATTTTAATAGAAAATTAAGAAATGAACCAAGAAATTTTAAATCTTATCTTACCTGATTGAGAGCCTGGGCCAATAAAACCAATAACAATAACAATTACACCCCTCTCCCGGAAGGCGTGTCCTCACGCCGTACAAAACTAAAACAAAAAAGACAAGAGGGGCGAAAAGGCAGAAAAACAGAGTCTATGTGGGAGGAGGCTTCGGCGGAGGACGGAACCAATTTTTTTACTCAGGTTACATAACTATTTTTATGTGTTGTTTACTGCATTTTTGCAGAACTAAGAAATGATTACCTAGATATATAGTCTTGTGTCAGGAGTAATTTTGTAAGCATTTAAGAATATTTGCAAATTTATGCTGGCTTGTCTTACAGTCTTGTTTAAAAACATAAATAGTTTGGTCAGTTAGATGTTCTAGATGTTTGCTAAAGTGTTGCTAGTTGGTTGCTAGGATAATCTGGGTGGTTGCTAGGCTCTTGCTATGCGGTTGCTGGGGTGTTGCTAGATTATACGGTTGATAGTGTGTTCTGGGTAATTACAGACATTTCCACCTCTGTTAATAACAGAAAATGAAACACTGTTTCCAAATCTGATCCAGTTTCAGTGCTTAGATATTACAATATTTCTTTCTAATGTTAGGAAATTAACATTAAATCATCAACATTAACATCTTAAACTTGCAGTAAAATGTGATTTATACCATCTAAGTAGTAATTTAATAGAATCGCATGTCTTCTTTAGTGATACAAACTCAGAAACATTTACAGTATAACCTGTTTAAGTTGTTTTATATTTTATATTGTTTACTGACTTGGTGCCATGATGGACACTGAAATGTTGTTATTTATTTTTTCATTTTAAAGAGTAAATGATTACTTAATGGTAATGCAATATTTGTGAACATAACTGTGTATTTCAGACTATAAATCCCCAAAAAAAAACTATGCATGGGGGCTTGCTTTGGTGTTGCAACCCCTCATAGACCTCATGCCACACCCTTTGCCACCCTAAAAATTATTTTGTAGATCCGCCCCTGAAGTCAGTATGTCTCTAGAGATTTCAAATTTGGTGAGTGTCCTCTGATGACTAATGTATAATGTAACCTTACAAAAATTAGAAATGTATTTTTTTGACACCAAAGACCTGACACATTTTTCAAGTTATTTTATATAAAAAGAAAATGTTTTTATTTGACACAAACTGCCTGCGATTGCTGACTGGTATCTGAAGTTAATGTTTATTAATATATAATGTATTTAACGTGAACTCCTGGAGATCGCTGGCAAGTATAATGTACCCTTACCACAAATATGAAAAGCATTTTTTTTGACACCAAAGCCCTGACACACTTTTCAAGTTACTTTATATGGACAGAAACTGTTTTTATTTGACACAAACTGCCTGCCATTGCTGACTGGCATCTGAAGTTAATGTTTATTAATATATAATGTACTTGGCGCGAACTCCTGGAGATCGCTGGCAAGTATAATGTAACCTTACCAAAAAATATGAAATGTATTTTTTTTTTAAACCAAAGCACTGACACACATTTCAAGTTATTTTATATGGACAGAAAATGTTTTTATTTGACACAAACTGCCTGCGATTGGTTACTGGTATCTGAAGTTATTGTTTATTAATATATAATGTATTTGAGTGAACTCCTGGAGATCGCTGGCAAGTATAATGTAACCTTACAACAAATATGAAATGTATTTGTTTTTTGACAGCAAAGCGCTGACACACGTTTCAAGTTATTTCAAAAGAAAATGTTTTTATTTGACAAACTGCCTGCCATTGCTGACTGGTATCTGAAGTTAATATTTGAAGAGTTTGGTTGCAAAACGCGATAAACGCCATTTTTTGACATTTGCATTTTATTATTGGAAATCACTGTTCAGATGTACCTTAATCTATGTGTGAATTGCTGCCATTAATAAAATTTAAGAATGTACATTTTAGGCCTCCTATAAAATGTATTTTTTCACAAAACGCGATATCCGCCAGACCAGTTTCTTTACAAAGTGCGATATAACCAGGGTTCGAAATTAACACCCGCCAACCCGCCAAATGCGGGTTAAAAATCATTTTGGCGGTTATTGATAAAGACTTACCAGCCAGTTTGGCCGGTGATGCATGAGCCAATCATGCAAATCATGTCAGAGACGCTCTGGGTCGTTTGTCCCCTCCGTCCTACATTTCACATGAACACTACACTACGGGTGACGTTTTAGATACCTATTGGCAGCAGCGCGCAGATACTGTACGCTTCGGTTTGCGGGTCCAATCAACGACGACAAGAGCGCGAAAATACAAACAAGAAATAGGAAATATCGGATGAGCAAAGAGGACTGAGCTGGACAGCGAAATAAGCTAAAATCAAAATGCTGCGGTGGTTAGGACAGACGTCAGGATCAGGAAGAGGTGAGAAGAGGAAGGAGGCAGAAGATGAAAATGCTCAGCATCCCCTGGGAAGAGAGTCAATGCCGGTGAAGTGCTCCGAGTTTGCTCATTGATTTAACGATAATATCAAAACAAAAAACATTTTTAAAAAGAGGATTCAATAGGCTAACTAAAAAACGTTTACCATTTAATTGTTTATACTGTAGGCGAGCTGTCAGTCACGTAGGCTACGTTTATAGCGTTTTGCAAAAAAAAAAAAAAAAAAAAAAAAGGTATGTTATGTTATGTTGTGTTCTGGCCAAAACTAACTCAGAATCGTATTATTATTAATCAATCTTTGTATATACTATTCCATATATTTATGATGTATTGTTTTTTTTAACCAATTTAAGATGTTTGACAATGTTAAGATAAATATGTTGCATTTTGGCATGGTTTTTGACTTATTTATGAACTATTTATGGACATAAAATTAAATAAAAAATATCGTGGATTTGAAAAATATTGTGTCCCTGGCCTTCACTGAGCTCAAGTAATAGTTTAATGTACAAAAATTGTGAATGAACTTGACTGTTGATGTCTTAAATAATAATGTCAAATAACCAACATTTCTCAAAATGGATATATCTCGTTTTGCAACGAAACTCTTCATTTATTAATATATAATGTATTTGACGCGAAATCCTGGAGATCGCTGGCAAATATAATGTAACCTTACCAAAAATATGAAATGTTTTTTTTTTTTTTTTTTACACCAAAGAGCTGACACACTTTTCAAGTTATTTTATATGGACAGAAATTTTTTTTTTTTTTTTTTTTTTTCTTTAACACAAACTGCCTGCGATTGCAGACTGGTATCTGAAGTTAATGTTTATTAATATGTAATGTATTTGACGAGAATTCCTGGAGATGGCTGTCAAGTATAATTTAACCTTACCAAAAATATGACATGTATTTTTTTTTTTTTTTGACACCAAAGCGATGACACACGTTTCAAGTTATTTCTTATAAAAAGAAAATGTTTTTATTTGACACAAACTGCCTGCGATTGCTGACTGGTATCTGAAGTTAATGTTTATTAATATATAACGTATTTGACGCGAACTCCTGGAGATCGCTGGCAAATGTAATGTAACCTTACCAAAAATATGAAATGTATTTTTTTTTTTTTTTGTTGACACCAAAGCGCTGACACACGTTTCAAGTTATTTCTTATAAAAAGAAAATGTTTTTTATTTGACACAAACTGCCTGCGATTGCTGACTGGTATCTGAAGTTAATGTTTATTAATATATAATGTATTTGATGCGAACTCCTGGAGATCGCTGGCATGTATAATGTATCATTACCAAAAATATTAAACGTATTTTTTGACCCCAAGGCCTTGACACAAATTTCAAGATATTTCATTTTAAAAGAAAATGTTTTTATTTGACACAAACTGCCTGCGATTGCTGACTGGTATCTGAAGTTAATGTTTATTAATATATGATGTATTTGACACGAACTCCTGGAGATTGCTGGCACGTATAATGTATCAATATCAAAAATATGAAATGTATTTTTTTTTTTTTTAACCAAAGCGCTGACACACGTTTCAAATTATTTCATATAAAAAGAAAATGTTTTTATTTGAAGGAAACTGCCTGCGATTGCTGACTGCTATCTGAAGTTAATGTTT
>NW_026129833.1:0-33800 GCF_022985175.1 Labeo rohita | reverse complement strand
ATGTGGGTAGCCAAACTGTTGGCAGTAGCCACTGTC
Source organism: Labeo rohita (assembly GCF_022985175.1). Classification (NCBI taxonomy): domain Eukaryota; kingdom Metazoa; phylum Chordata; class Actinopteri; order Cypriniformes; family Cyprinidae; genus Labeo; species Labeo rohita. The sequence continues at coordinate 33,764 of NW_026129833.1, read as the reverse complement.
TTTCCATAGTATGGAAAAAAAACACTATAGAAGTCAACTGTTAACTGTTTGGTTACATTCCCTAAAGTATCTTCTGTGTTCACTAGGTGAAAGAAATTCATAAAGGTTTGCAACAACTTTATGGTAAGCAGTTTATGACGAAATATCAGATTTGCATAAACTATTTTCTAAACGTGTCAAATTCATTGCATTCTCTGTTAAATAGTCATTCATATGTCATTGAAAACTTTTTCCTGTACAAAAAAACATCTTTATAAAGTGTAAATATGACAAATGAAACTGGATTCCAATGAAATGCAGAAATGTTTTTTTATGCTTGTTTTTTTTAATTCTCTCAAACTTCAGACATGTCTGAAAATATTAACATTACAAATATTAATATAAAAAAAAATATTGTCTGTGTGGTTTTTGTTACAAAATTGAGGTATGTAAATTGTGTTAAGTTTATATTTTAAATATAAAAAAATGTATATATAGATATACATATCTACGTAGATAGATAAATATTTTATATTATATAACTACTATATGTGTACTATATATATTTTTTAATATAAAAGATTAAAAAGAAAAATTATTTTTATGTATATATAAATATATATTTTAAAAATGTATGTCTTTCAATAATATGGTATGGAAAAATTTAGTATATTATAAAATTGTAGCATTACATAAAAATAATTATATATGTACACATATCTATCTACTGTACATAATAGATATACAAATTTCACATGAACACAGGTGGGACATTTAAATGTTCAGTCAAAACAGTGGACCCTGAAAATTTGTGAGGATTCCACATACAGTCCAGAGCTGATTCACTGAACCAGCCAATGAAAGTGGAATCACCCGATCGAAAATGTGATATTCCTTGATGCGACGAATGGCCCGTTCAATGTGTATCCTTAGACGTGCAATGTTGTGTGTGTGTGCGAGTTCTTCATGGCTGAACTGGCCACTTGGGCCAAGAAAAGGGGGGATTATCACTGTGGCATGAATTTCATCAAGTACATCTTTAATTAGAAAGCCTTTATCTACCATCACAGCATCTCCCTCTTCAAGAAGATTCAAAATGCCAGATGACTTGGTGATCTCTTTATCAGAGATGCTTCCTGTGTAGAGACTGCTGACAAAAGTCATGCTCCCATCTGGGGAAATTCCCACCAGAGATTTGAGTGTAGTTGTGCCTTTGTAGTGCGAGTAAGTCTCAGAGTTCAGTACCTTTGAGCTGGCAGTTTGGACTCGAACTTCAGTACAATCCAGGATGACTCTGGTTTTGGGGTAGAGAGATTTAAAATACTCTGGCATAAGTTCATCAACTGCAGCTCTACTTGGCCATATAGGCAGACTCCCCAGCATGAAGTACAAATAATTTGCCCAGGTAACACAGATTCGACTGACTGTACTTTGTGAAACATTGAAACGCAGAGCAAGGTCTTGTTCAAGAAGGCCCAGTCTAATCCGGCAAAGAAACATGAAAAATTGATTAAACAGGGAGAGATGTTGTGCCTGGAATCCAACCCTCAGTGTGTGTTGGTTAGTTCCACTAGTTCTTTGCACTTGAGCCCATGAGGCCATGGTCTGTGCTGTGGGCTGTAGAGCCAAGAAAACTGCTCTTAAAGTGTCATAGTCCGGGAACCCAGTGTAAAACTGGATGAGTTTTGGATTACCCATAAAATTCTGAATGCCAAACTGCTGACTTTTGAGTGCTTCATTTTCTGCAGACAGACGAGAAATTTCCTCCCGTGCAGCTACAAGCTGCTCCTCAGTAGTCATGGGCTCCACACAGTAGTCATGATCGGTGTTTGGCATCTCTGTGACATGACTAGGTTGACAGAGAGAGAGAGAATTAGAGTGGGCAAGTAAGATGAATTTACATACCTATTCATGTTTATTGCTCACTTGATGCATGCATATACACATTCATTTTCTACGATAGACTTCTACTGACCATTCTTCGCTGCTTGGTCCATCCTTTGTAGAACTGCAAAGAAAGAAGAGAGTAACATTAAAAAAAATGCCAAATGTTCTGATAGATGACATTTAACTACCCAGTAAATTTTCATGCACTAATTTTGTGTATTTAAAACATGTATTTAGTTATTCATAATTGTTAATTTAGTCCAATACATTTTAGCAAAATAACTTAATAAAGAAATATTGCTTATTATGCAGGTGTTCACATTATTTTATACAACCTCTGTTCATAACTTAATTGTTCTTTCATTGATTGACCTATACAACTTACATATTACACTTATGACATACAAAATGTATTTACATGTTTATTTAAAAACATTTAAACAGTAAATTAATTGTTAAATTAAATAAATATAATTAAATTAAATTCTTCACTATTTCTGCTCACCTTTCATCTTCTTCATGTTCTTCCAAATGTTCCTCTAAATGACATTTTCCTTGTCTAAAGCAGAACAAAACAGAAACAGAAATAATATAATGAACATAATTTTAAGATTTTGGGGTTAGCCTTAAACAGTATACAGCACACACCGCTTTGCATAAAAATAAAGTTTCTACTTAACCTCATACTGTATTTATTGTATTGACATAAACATGTTTATCTTTATTTCATAATAAATGTCTCAAAGGTGCTTACGATCTAGCTGCAGACTCTTATCACAAATTATTAAGTATTTTAATATATAACATCATTCGAAAAAATATATCCGTTTCACTTACGACAGTGAGTTTTTTTAGGAAACCGTTATTTTAGAACGTTTGCCCTTATTGTTTCCATGCCAACGTGTCATGCTTGTCACATGACACACCGCAGCCACAATAACACTATATGACAGAACGGTCGCTTTTATTTAGTTTTTCCTTTTTTATTCAAAATATTCACACACCTGCTTGCCATGTCATGAACTATCTGATATTTTGATTCACAAATATGTGTAAATTAGGGTGTTGTGTCATTTAAAACCCTATATAAATGATCAGGATCGTGATCTATAACGTGAGATTACATTACACATTACCTCAAAAAGTCTGATTATATTTGTCTAAAAGAAGAAAGTCATATACCTAGGATGGCTTGAGGGTGAGTAAATCATGGGTAATTTTAATTTTGGGTAAACTATCATTTTTGGATCAGCAGTTCTTCTTCAATCTATCTATTATATTCAGTTTAAGGCTCTCAGAATTTCAGCTCCTAAGCTCTGGAATGTCCTCAAAACCTCTGTGATGTCTCTTCACTTCAGACCTTTAAAACTACGGAGGGAACGCAAAGTGCATTTGTGCATTTTTTTTTTTTACCGTTAGAGAGGTTAGAAGTTGTTCTAGCCTTATCAACTGTATGTCATGCATGTCATATTCTTAACATTTCATTAAGTGTATTAATATGATAAATAAAGCAATAAATAATGGCAAAACGAAGTGGTACTTGTAGTTTCAAACTAAATCGCCAGTAGGTGGCGGCATGTCACTTTCTTAATGAGCAAGGCGTCGCATCTTTCATTCATTCAATAACTAAGCAAATGGTTGTAGTATGAATGGGTTATTAATCACGGACTCTCCGAGGGGTTCAAAGCTGCAGATTAATTCAGCAACCAAACACCGCTTTTGCTTGGAGACACGCCAGTTCTGTTGCGGATTTCGTTGGCAACTATTATTATTTCGTTGTAAAATATAACAAACATCATTGACAATATTGTGTTTAAAATGTAGGCTACATTTAAAATGTCACTTAATATTACCCTTTTTGTTGAACTGCTATATAAACTCAATGTTACATTTACAGTCCCAGCCAGCAATGACATGTGGGGCCCAGATGAGGGCTTCATGGGCGGCAAATGTGGGACCCATTATGGGCTTGCACCCGGGATCCACATTGGGGCCAGCTGTGGAAGCCCAGACGTACTAAAAGTGGGACCTGTAAGGGTACTGCATGGGTCTTATTTGGGCAATTCATGTCAGACCGATATGGGCCCCACCTGCCCAAATGGGTCCAAAGTGGGCTCTGCAACATGGCTACCCAGATGGGCTTTAAATGGGATCTGTAAGAGTCTTATGTGGGTCCTAACTGGGCAATTCATGCCAAACCCATTTGGGCCCCACCTGCCGGACACGAGGCCCAGCCAACGCCCAGGAGGACCAGGCCGCCCCAGACGCCCCCCCGGGATGTGCTGGAACCCACCCCCGCGCCCTAGCCACACACCCGGAGGCCCCGGCAGCACCCCCCGACCCCCCCACAACACCAAACCTCCCGGCCACCCGGGACCTGCAGATCGAGGTCCCTACACTTGTGTTCCCAGTTCAAACCAAACTTAGCGCATAAATATGTCATGCAGGATCCATATATGTGTTCCCAGATCAAACCCATGCCCACTTGGCCCATAAATATACCATTCAAGACCCATATATGCGTTCCCAGTTCAAACCCATGCCCACCTGGCCCATAAATATGATCAATAAAATATGATCAATATGATAAATAAAAATGCGATCATAAATATGCCATTCAAGACCCATATATGCGTTCCCAGTTCAAACCCATGCCCACTTAGCCTATAAAAATTCTATGCAGGACCCATATGTGCATTCCCAGTTCAAACCCATGTCCACTTGGCCCATAAATATGCCATGCAGGACCAATATATGCATTCCCAGATCAAACCCATGCCCACTTGGCCCATAAATATGTCATGCAAGACCCATATATGTGTTCCCAGATCAAACCCATGCACACTTGGCCCATGCCTGTCCCTTATGGGGCCCATGTAATCAGCTCATATGGGCTTCCTATCTGGGACTCATACTACAAAACCTGCATGGGACCCGCTGATTTCACCCAGCCAAAGCGCATGCCCACACAGTTCCCATGGAACCCGTAGTTAACCCATCTGGGCCCCACATGTCATTGCTGGCTGGGGTCGTTTGGATATTGCATTCTCGTATTTTAAACATGAAAAACAATAATTCGCACAATAACCCACTATATTTTTTTCACGTCGATATTGGAACGTACAAAGCCCGGTTAATTTAATGGTTTAGCTGCAAATACATTGCGAATATGGAAACATTTGGATATGGAAATATTTGGATTTGTGCTGAAGGAGAGCGATACGTGAGCCCATACTTTCAGTTTCGCTTTAAATTATTTCTTTCGGTTTATCTATAGCTAAATAAGCTTATACATATATTATTATATAATATACTGCATTATATTATATTTATTTATTAAAAATGAATAAGTTATAGCTTTCTGGTTTTGGTTTTTGGTCTGTTCTGAATACGGTTAAATTTAAAGGATTTGTTGTGGAGTGCGGGGAACTAAAATAGCCTAGGCTATGTGTGTTTATAATGTTGGTATTATGTAGGCCTGCTGGTAGTATTATTTCTGAATAAAATGCGACGAATAGGCTGCGTGACTTATTTGTTCTATTTTTCCTTTCAAAAACTTGAAAATTGTTTTTTTTTTTGTTTTTGTTTTTTGTGTTTTGCTTTAAACAATCAGCAAACAAATGAACCATGGTTTTACTACAAATAAAACAAACAAAAAAACATGGTTACTATACTTAAACCATAACTACTAACACCGTCTTAATTCATCCATTAGCCTCCCTTAAGCGTTTTCTGTAACCTAAAGGTTTTCTGTGGGGAAAAAAAGCTTAACGCGCATTAGCAAGTTGACTTTATGACTGCTTTATTGAGAGTAATGCTAAGGGTATTAATTTTAAAATTGTTATTAGTATTAATAGCTAATACTAAATAATATTAGTATTAATTTATTAATACCGAATTGGGCCTCCGCTGTCACTGTTTTAGTACATTAATCCACATTAAGCGTTTTAGAATGTTCCAAAATCGTGCCTTAAACTATAAGCAATTAAATTACTGTATTTCTATAATAGGCCTACTTGAGTCCAAGTTCAATATAAAACTCTTATGAACCGCTCCGTTGTGAACATACTGAGCTGAGTAAACAGGAAGTATTTGTCCGAACTCAACCGGTTTTGCGAGGGAACGCAAAGTTTCTCCTGGGAACGCAAAAGTTTTGCGAGAGAACGCAAAAATAATTTCCTCTCACCCTGAATTTCCCCTTCAGGAACTCGAGCCGCGTCGAAACGCTTTGGGAACGCCTTCAGCGTGACCGCGCTCTGAATCACGTGTGCAATCAAACCAATGGAAGAGCGAGACGTCATAGGCGGGTGACGTCACTGACCAGGAAGTATAAAAGCATGTGCGCCAGAACGAGCGTCAGCTTCTGTCTTTCAGCAGCGCTCTGTGTTGTGTCTGTGCTGTCTCTTTTGGTTGCTAGTTTGCGCCACTTTCTTTTTGAGGCAGTATGTCAAAGTGTGTTGAGAAAACCAAACATCTTGGCAAGTCAGGTTTTAGAGCGTGTGTTCCTCCCTGCTCTCGTTACATCTCGAGCGGGGATACACACGCTCTATGCGTGGCTTGCCTGGGAGCGGAGCATGCGGCATCGGCCCTCGAGGGGGGGCGATTGCCCGCATTGTGACGTGCTTCCAATGCGTTTGCTCCGCTCCCGGAAGGCTCTTTTCTCTGCGGAGGGAGCCTTCACCAGCGTTCCCCGCGGGTCCAGTCCCGCTTCCGCCGAGGCAGAGCGGCGGCTGCACTCGTGGGGTTCGCAACTGGATCTGGTGGAGGGTATGGAGACGGGTGACCCCCTATCTCCTGCCTCACCCACCAGATCCGCTGCCCGGCCCTCGGGATCGGAAGCCCGCGCTGCGGTTTCTTCCCCCCGGGGGTCGGCCTCCACGCTCCCCATATCTTCCTCTGAGGAGGTTGATGTGGTGAGTGTTGATGAGGCTGCAGCACCACAGTTTCCCCAGTACGAGGAGCTGTTGGAGGTGGTGACTCGGGCGGTGGCCAAATTGAACATCGATTGGCCCGCCGAGCCATTGCTCGAACCGCAGAAAAGTAAACTGGACGAGAGGTTTCTGCGGTCTCGACCACCTCCAGCACGCCGGAGCCTTCCCTTCTTTCCTGATCTCCACACTGAGGTGTCGAGATCATGGAATTCACCCTTCTCGTCCCGCTTGTTCATCCCTGCCTCGTATAACTACAGGTATGTGGCGGGGCTGGATGAGCAAGGGTACAGAGCGATGCCTCGGGTGGAACAGACCCTCGCGAGCTATCTGTCCCCCGAGTCTGCATCGTCTCTGAAGGCTCCGGTCTTGCCCTCCAAGCCGCTGCGTGTCACCTCAGCGCTGGTGGGCAAGGGGTACACGGCTGCGGGTCAGGCTGGTGCGTGTCTGCACACCATGTCGGTGTTACAGGCGTACCAGGCTGACCTGCTTAAAGAGCTGGATGAAGGCGAGGAGATTAAAGATAGTGACATCTCCGAGCTAAGGAGGACCGCTGATTTGTCTCTCTGCGCCACCAAGGAGACCGCCCGTGCCATTGGGCGGTCTATGGCAGCCCTTGTGGTCGCGGAGAGGCATCTTTGGTTGACCCTGTCCGACATAAAAGAGAAGGACAGGGTCTTCCTTCTGGACGCCCCGCTTTCGCCTGCTGGTCTGTTCGGGAGGCGCGGTGGGCGTGGTGTGGAATTCGACCACGATGCAGGCACGTTTGTCTCCTGCTCGGATCGAGTCGATCCTCACTGCAGTCAAGAGAGTGAAGGAAGGCCGGTCACTCACTGTGAAGCAGTTCCAGCAACTGCTGGGTCTGATGGCAGCAGCGTCCAACGTGATACCTTTTGGCCTGCTGTACATGAGACCCCTACAGTGGTGGCTCAAGACCAAGGGGTTCTCCCCGAGGGGAAACCCACTTCGCATGATCAGGGTCACGCGGCGCTGCCTACGTGCCCTGGACATGTGGAGGAAGCCTTGGTTCTTGTCTCAGAGCCCGGTGCTGGGAGCTCCTTGTTGCCGTGTAACGCTAGCGACGGATGCATCCCTCACCGGTTGGGGAGCGGTCATGAGTGGCCACCCTGCCCGCGGTCTGTGGAGCGGTCGCCAACTCACGTGGCACATAAATTGCCTGGAGATGCTGGCCGTGTTTCACCTCGGTGGTCTCTTACATCAACCACCAGGGAGGTCTGCGTTCGTGCCCCTTGTACAAGCTGGCGCACCAGATCCTTGTGTGGTACCAGGACAAACTCCTCTCGCTGAGAGCAGTTTATGTTCCTGGGCATCTCAACTTGGCCGAGGCTACGTCTGTACGCTTTCCCACCGAGCGCTCTGCTCCCGGGAGTTCTAGAGAGAGTGCGCCGGGACGGGGTGTCCCTTCTTCTAGTAGCCCCGTTCTGGCCGGGCCGAGTATGGTTCTCGGACCTGATTTCTCTCCTCGACGGCTCTCCCTGGGAGATTCCCGTCAGGAGAGATCTCCTCTCACAGGCGGGGGGCTCCATTCTTCACCCCCGGCCGGAGCTGTGGAAGCTTTGGGTGTGGCCTCTGAGGGGGCACACTTCTTAGCTTCCGGTCTCTCAACCGAGGTTGTTGAGACCATCCTCCAGTCTAGAGCTCCCTCCACGAGGAAACTGTATGCCTTGAAGTGGAAACTTTTCACTTCTTGGTGCGGACGCCATCAGCAAGACCCAGTTAACTGCCCAGTTGGTTCAGTGCTGGAGTTCCTGCAGAACCGGCTATCCGCAGGGTTATCCCACTCCACCTTGAAGGTCTACGTGGCGGCCATTGCGGCCTACCACGCCCCTCTTGGTGGTCTCTCTGTGGGTAGGGACCCCCTTGTTACACGTTTCCTCCGCGGTGCATTGAGGCTGAGGCCTCCGGTACGACCTCGTGTCCCTACTTGGGACCTGTCGGTGGTGTTAGAGGCTCTCTGCAGGCCTCCCTTCGAGCCTATTGAGGAGATATCCGACAAGCTTCTTTCTTTAAAAACAGTTCTCTTGCTTGCTCTTTCCTCTCTCAAGAGAGTTGGGGATCTTCAGGCCCTCTCTGTGGCCCCTTCTTTCCTGGACTTTGCTCCAGGCCTCTCTAAAGCCTTTCTCTACCCTCGTTCGGGGTACGTCCCTAAAGTCCCCTCCTCTACACCACAGCCCGTTGTACTTCAGGCCTTCTGTCCTCCTCCTTTCCGGGATCCTGACCAGCAGAAGCTTAATTGTATGTGTCCAGTGCGTTCGCTGGACACATACGTCCAGCGGGTTGCCAGGTGGAGGAAATCAGATCAGCTGTTTGTCTGTTATGGCCCCCCAAAAAGGGGCCTCCCTGCTTCTAAACAAACGTTAAGCCGCTGGATAGTGGACGCTATTTGTTCTGCTTATGAGGCCTCTGACCTCCCTCCTCCTTTAGGGGTCAGAGCTCACTCTACCCGGAGCATGGCTGCCTCCAAAGCTTTTCTTGCGGGTGTCCCCATGCAAGATATTTGTAACGCTGCGGGGTGGTCCACACCTTTGACCTTTGTAAGGTTTTATGACCTTGACCTTCGGGTCTCGCCTGGTTCCTCCGTCCTTTGTCCTAGCACATCCTAGGCAGGGACTGGGGTCTGGCGGCGTGGGCATCTCATTCCCAAAGCGTTTCGACGCGGCTCGAGTTCCTGAAGGGGAACGTCTCAGGTTACGTATGTAACCCCGGTTCCCCGAAGGGAACGAGACGCCGCGTCTCGTAGCCATCCTCCTGCGTCCCTGCGAGCGCTGCTTCTCTCCTGGAAGCTGACGCTCGTTCTGGCGCACGTGCTTTTATACTTCCTGGTCAGTGACGTCACCCGCCTATGACGTCTCGCTCTTCCATTGGTTTGATTGCACACGTGATTCAGAGCGCGGTCACGCTGAAGGCATTCCCAAAGCGTTTCGACACGGCGTCTCGTTCCCTTCGGGGAACCGGGGTTACATACGTAACCTGAGACGTTTTTCCACCCACCCCGATTTTTTTCCCCACCACCATGTCCCTTAAGGGGCTCCGTACAAAACTGATCTCAAAACTCACTTATTTAAGATATGTTTTGTTAATCGATTGTCTGCCTCATTTTTTTTTTTTTTTCATTTCCATGCTTGCTTTCATTCCTTATCAGATTATCTCTGTCTGCTTTATTTGTTTAATCATTTGACTGTATATCTGCATTTGTGCTCATGTTATCTATCAACTTTATGTAAAACGTCCTTGGGTTTTTGAAAGGCGCTATATAAAATAAAACATTATTATTATTATTCTTATCATTATCAAAACACATTTCTGATACTCGATAGTATCAAGACAATTCAGTCAGTGCTCAGTACCCAGTCATACTAATACAGTTCTGTGACCAAACAAAAAAAAGGACACACACTCCATAAAACTATTAGATCATGTCATTTTTAAAAAAAAAAAAAAAAAAAAAAAAAAATTGTGTCAGTTGAACAACTAGCCTGTTGATAAACAACAGTATACATACATCCATTTAACAAACTGTACTTCAATCATAGCCTCATTTTAATTTATTTATTTATTTATTTAAATTTATTTAATTTATTTTAGAAATTTAACATAGCACTACCTTGCTAAGTTCACCGGATAGGTTATATATATATATATATATATATATATATATATATATATATATAAGAAAATGTTATACCTGTATATGGAGGTTTGGAAATCATGCGTGTTGCCTTGTTGCCCAACGAGCACAAAAATAAATCTGTATGTGTTGGTGCCTGAGTGGAGTCTGTCATGATACAAAGGTTAAAGCCTTACTGTCTGTCGTCTCTGAACATCAGGTGCAGGTTAAATTTAAGAATGAAACTTAGCATGTAAAAATGAAACTTAAGCTGAATGTCACACCCCTGTGGATTCTTCTGTATAGAATGAGAGACAGTATTTTGTCGCATCATGCTGCACACATTCGATATAGACATAGTATGAGACTGTTCACCTTAGCCGCATTTGTTGAGGAACTCGCTAACTGGCACATTATTAGGAAAGGCGATTTGCAAAGATTCATTAAAAAAAAAAAAAAAAACATCTTACACTCACTTCTTCTGTATAGGTGAAGCTGGATCAGAAACAGGTACCGATTTTAGCAAAACCTGCTAGTACTGACCCATGTTTACAATGCAGTCTGGTGAAATGAATCACGCAAACATGAACACAATTAAGTAGATCAGGTGTGCATTACCTTCAAAAACAAAAGTAATCCACTGCGTTTTCAGTAGCTCAGATGTTGAGAGTAAATGATGACTCCTTTGTTCATTATTACAGTACATCCAACAACAAAACATCTCAATCGCTTATAAGAGACGTTGTTGTCTACACCTGCTCCGGCGCCAAAACAATAGTGAACTGTTTAAAGCTCACTCAAGGCGGGTCTATGCCAAAACGCCAGTGTCACTGGGTGGGTTTTTATCATTGTAGGGTGGTTATGTATCTGCCAACACACATTTAAGTTTAATCACAAGTAAAGTGAATTCTGCATCTGATGTTACATCCAATGTTTGTGCTTCAAACATTTTGAGCTGCCATAAAATTTAAAAGACACAAAGAGAGACATCAAGAATCAGCACATGAATCTCAACAATGGTAATAATTAAAAGCTTCATGCCGCAATGCATGCTGTGTACAAAACTCATCCATGACTCCCAACATTTATTGCAGCATAAATAAATTATGCCTCTAAACTGTCAGTTTACTTATGGATTTATTTATCTATTTATTTGTTTGTTTTTATTGTTACTGTGATTTATTTGTATGTACTTTTATCTTACTTTTATGTACTTTTATGTCTAAATCTAAGCTGTTTCAACTGAGAAAATTTTTTTTAAATGATTGATCTTAAAATATGTTAGTGCCCTTATGTTGTTTGTTTGTTTGCTTGTTTGTTTACCTAAATGTCCTAATTGAACCATGGCCTACTCCTTTGCTTAGTCTAAGGCTTGTCTGTGAAACCAGATCACAGTATTTTCTAAGCTTCTTTTTGTAAGTGATGTGTTTAGCAAAATTTTATAACAGACTGCTTGTTCTTTTGCTCTTGTGCAGTGATTATCAAACCTCTCCATGAAGTACCCCCAGCACTGCACATTTTGTAACTGTGTAGGTGCTGTTGTGATGATACAGTGATGATCTCTTTATACTTTATATACATGTTTGCTATTGCTAGTTAATTACAGACTGTAAAGATTTGATTAATAGTTTTGATTATTTCACTATTGCACATTAAGTATTTGCAGTTTTATAGTCATTTTAAGTGGACTTAAAATAGATTCGCAATACTAAAACTGTATAAATGACAGTAAACAGTATTTAATAAATCCACATTAGGGTAATCAACACAAGGAAGGCCGGAATCACACATATACAGTAGTCAACATTTAAAGTGGATCAACACCTTTCATCAAAGTTGTCCTAAGACTAAAACAATACTCTTTCTTTTCTTAGGACAATTTTTAAGAACGTTTTTTGATCCACCTTAAATGTTGACTTTATACATCAACGAGACCCGACAACACAAACTGAACAAATTGAACTTAAGTATAGTAGTCAACATCTGAAGTGGATCAATACCTTTCATCAAAGTTGTCCTAAAAGCAAAACAATACCCCTTCTTGTCTTAGGACAACTTTGATTAACTTTTTTGATCCACTTCAAATGTTGACTACTGTACACAGATCAGTGAGGGACTAATGGCTAAATTAACTAGACAGGTGAACAGTAATCAAGGGAGACAGAAACTACTGTAGGTCAAAGGAACATGTGGGATGAAAACAAACTAAAAGTCCACATGGTAGGTCATTAACCTCTGTTAATTTACAGCATTTTTTTTTTTTTTTAATTATCAGTGTAGCATGTTTTCTAAAGTTAAACTCCTGCTGCTGATGTAGTCTTTATCTGCTCACTAGGTGTTTTTGTTCTCTACAGTATATGCTCTATATGCCTTATTATGATGCATTGTAGTACATGTTAAGATGAAATTCTATTTGATTTATTTATTTATTGCATACATGTTTTTTTATGCTTTGCAGTCCTTTGACAGATCATATGCACTGTTATATGATGCAGGCATTTTTATGGAGTATTCTGAAATGAGGAGGCAAAGTCCTCACATTTTATTATGTGTTTCCTATGTAAATTGTAAATTATGTAACGAAGGAGGCATGACAACGGAGTGGGGATCTACTCGCAGGAGAGCATTAAAGAGCATGGTCAAAACAGGTGGGTCCAGTTACAGCAAACAGTAATATCCAAGGCAGTGGCAAAAGAGTAATCCATAAACAGGTATTGGTCAGGGCAAGCAGCAAGCAATCAAAACAAGGTAACAAACTAACATAGAAACTAACAAACAATAAATTGCCAATGAAGAGACAGTGTGTGTGCTATTGTTATACTGTGTGACTGATGAGGTGATGAGAGACAGGTGACTGTACTTCAATCCATGCCTGGATAAAGTGGCAAGATTCGGGAATGAAGTGCTCTCTAGCAAAGTTTACAAGCACTCCAGCTAGAGATTGTGACAAATTAAAAGTTAAATAAATGTTGCTTACACTTGTGTTTTGTATTTTTACATCAACAGTGTAATTCATGTTTTATTAATAATAATAATAATAATAAAAGGTATAAATTTAATGTTAGTGTTTAAAAGCCCAGTGTTTTTAAAGCTTTTTATATACAGGTGCTGGTCATATAATTAGAATATCTTCAAAAAGTGGATTTATTTCACTAATTCCATTCAAAAAGTGAAACTTGTATAATGTATACATTCATTCCACACAGACTGATATATTTCAAGTGTTTATTTCTTTTAAATTTGATGATTATAACTGACAACTAATGAAAACCCCTAATTCAGTATCTCAGAAAATTAGAATATTACTTAAGACCAATACAAAGTGTAATGGGAAAAAAAAAAACTACAGAACCCATAAGGCAATGCAACAAGTAGGAGGGGTTGGTAGCCAGAAGGAAATGGAGGAAATCAGGTTAATTTAGATGCAGGTGTGTGTGCATGTGGGTGAAGGCTTCTTTCCACTACACCAAGAGCCAAAGTTGAAGCAGTGTGAACTGTCTTAAGTCTTTAGACGTTTAAAATGTGCCAGAATTTAGACAAGACTTGAGATGACTGTTTTAAAAGCTTTGTTTGCTGCACTGCGGAAAAGTGTTTCGACTACCAAGGTTCCAGCAAGCTGCTCCTTTCCATAGCAGTGTTTGGGCTATACAAATGCTTAATCAACACAGTAAGCACTGTTGTGAAGTATGATGCCGACCATGAACCAACGAGACTAAAGGTTTTCGTGTCACAAGACTTACGCCAGCTACACAGTGGACGAGTGTTCGGATGTTCGCGATGCCATTCGTTTATCAGCTGTGTTTGAACTGTGTGGGGTTGGAATGCTGTGATCGTGAGTGCGTTTCGTCTAGTCTCGGACAGGCCGCAAATATTCTGATTGTAAGTTGGACTTCAGGTAGGCCTTGAACAGTTTATCCTCGCTCCTAATTGAAGCCTTAAAATCACCACTAACTCTTGGAAAAGATGGGTTTAGCGGACATTTATCCCATACTACACACAGCACATTCACACACATCTACACAAGCCCACAAACATCAAACATCATTCTCTTGAAACCTTGTTTAAGAACACAAACTTTCAAATGCATTATGTTTGGTTTGCTTCCATTATGGACTTGGACTGAAAAGGACTTGATACTTTCACAAGCATATTGTGTCTGAATATTGACAAACATTGTTTTGATCTCTAGTCATTTGCCTTTGAAGACTCGTAAATTCTTCTGCCTGTTTTGAAAGATGATTGTGATCTAATGATTGCTCCTAGGATGATTATGTCAAAAGATATATATATATATATATATTTTGTTCTTGTAATTGTTGTAATTTTGCACTTTGATATGCTTCGAATAAGCAAGATATAGGAAAAAAGAAATGAGTCCCCATTTTGAGTTAAATTAAAAAAGAACGTTTTTCAATTGTAAAAGTGAGCTTATTTTGTATGTGTATTGTTCTGTGAAGTGTGATTGGGGTTACGGGCCTATCTAGAATCACTACGTCACAAAAGAAAGGATTTTTAGAAATCTTGGCCAACTGAAAAGTATGAACATGAAAAGTATGAGCATGTACAGCACTCAATACTTAGTTGGGGCTCCTTTTGCCTGAATTACTGCAGCAATGTGGCATGGCATGGAGTCGATCAGTCTGTGGCACTGCTCAGGTGTTATGAGAGACCAGGTTGCTCTGATAGTGGCCTTCAGTTCTTCTGCATTGTTGCATTCTGCATCACAATACCCCATAGATTTTCTATGGGGTTAAGGTCAGGCGAGTTTGCTGGCCAATTAAGAACAGGGATACCATGGTCCTTAAACCAGGTACTGGTAGCTGTGGCACTGTGTGCAGGTGCCAGGTCCTGTTGGAAAATGAAATCTGCATCTCCATTAAGTTGGTCAGCAGCAGGAAGCATGAAGTGCTCTAAAACATCCTGGTGTACAGCTGCGTTGACCTTGGACCTCAGAAAACACAGTGGACCAACACCAGCAGATGACATGGCACCCCAAACCATCACTGACTGTGGAAACTTTACACTGGACCTCAAGCAACGTGGATTCTGTGCCTCTCCTCTCTTCCTCCAGACTCTGGGACCCTGATTTCCAAAGGAAATGCAAAATTTACCCTCATCAGAGAACATAACTTTGGAGCACTCAGCAGCAGTCCAGTCCTTTTTGTCTTTAGCCCAGGCGAGACGCTTATGACGCTGTCTGTTGTTCAAGAGTGGCTTGACACAAGGAATGCGACAGCTGAAACCCATGTCTTGCAGACGTCTGTGTGTAGTGGTTCTTGAAGCACTGACTCCAGCTGCAGTCCACTCTTTGTGAATCTCCCCCACATTTTTGAATGGGTTTTGTTTCACAATTCTCTCCAGGGTGCGGTTATCCCTATTGTATTTGCTGTCACAAAGCTTGGTGAACTTTATGTCTGTTTCCACTAGATGGCGCTTGTGCACTTAGACACTTGCTTATTGCGGTAACGTTTTATTAGTATAATTTGTATAATTTTATGTTTTGATTATTTTATAAATGTTTATTGAGATTTCCACACTCAATTTACGGTTATTTGCACAAGACTAATTCTTTTGGGTTATGCTTTATTTTATTCCCATCTTGCCCTTATATGGCACTTCCTGTTTTGTCATCTGCACGAAGAGATGGTAAGATGTTATCGTCTAAGATTTAAGGTGTTTCTCCTTACATTTATAACCCATCTGATCAAGAAACTTGAAGACATACCCCCCTCTTAGCGCACAAGCAGGCAAAAGTGGTATGTGAATGTTGTTTGTTAATTTACGAGTTTACAATCAAATGCGTGTTTTCCGTGCAATTGAATGTGTGACTGATGTTTGTTATAAATTCGTCCTGTTTAGTTCTACGGTGTTGGTGTCGGTGACGGTGTAGATGTTGGCGTTGATGTCCGTGTCGATGTGTGCATTAAACATCTGTAAAAGGAACCTCAGCCTTCGCGTTGTGACTAAGGGTGGCATACTATTGCATGTACACTTTTTGTTCTACCACATCTTTTCCTTCCCTTCTAATAATGTGCTTGGACACAGAGCTCTGTGAACAGCCTCTTTTGCAATGCCATTTGTGTCTTGCCCTCCTTGTGCAAGGTGTCAATGGTCGTCCTTTGGACAACTCAAATCAGCAGTCTTCCTCATGATTGTGTAGCCTACAGAACTAGACTGAGAGACCATTTAAAGGCGTTTGCAGGTGTTTTGAGTTAATTAGCTGATTAGAGTGTGGCACCAGGTGTCTTCAATACTGAACTTTTTCACAATATTCTAATTTTCTGAGATACTGAATTTGGGGTTTTCATTAGTTGTCAGTTATAATCATCACAATTAAAAGAAATAAACACTTGAAATATATCAGTGTGTGTGGAATGAATGTATACATTATACAAGTTTCACTTCTTGAATGGAATTAGTGAAATAAATCAACTTTTTGAAGATATTCTAATTATATGACCAACACCTGTATAGGTGAAGAATAGAATTTAAAATTATGGATGTTTTGATCTTACCGGTTGGGTTTTCAGATCATCATTTGATATTATAAAAAGAACTAAAGAAGCTAAAAAAATGATTATTTTGAAAATGTATGTATGTGGTGGGAGGTTGGTAAAGCAAATATAAGGATCTTTTGTCAAAATTATAGTTCACATTCTACTTCTTTGGTGAAAGCAGCAATACAAACCTAATGGATTGCCAGCAGAGTTTTATCAGTTGTTCTGGAATGTACTAGAAAGTTACTTATTAGTAGAAGTATTATTAAAAAAAGCATAAGGAACAAGTTAATTCCTACTAGTTGTTGAAGAGCCGTCCTTTCTTTGCTCCCTAAAAAAGGAGGAATTTATGCCTTTTAAAGAACTGGAGACCTGTCTTTTTACTGTGTATGGACTATAAAATACTTTCAAAAAGCAAATGCTTTGGAATTATTGGTTTACAGAGATCAAACGCATTGTATCCCTAATAGATCAATTATGGACAATCTTTTTTGTTGTTGTTGTTGTTGTTTTTTGTTAAGAGATGTAATTGATGTTAATCAATTTAATAATGTTGACCTGGGTGTGCTTTCGTTAGACCAAGAGAAAGCTTTCGATAGGATTAATCATACATACATTTTGGGTTCAGAAAGAATTTTATATCATAAATTCAACTGTTATATTCTGACGTTTTTGTGATTGTGAAAGATTGTGGAGGATTGAGTGTACCAGTACCTGTATTAAGAGGTATTAGGCAAGGCTGTCCACTTTCAGGACAATATAGCCTTGTTATTGAGCCACTGTTGTGCAGGTTAACAAAACTGAATTGTTGTATAGCTTTGTATTTGTTGTAAGTTATAACTAAGTTACAAATTACAAATAAATTCAGATTATAAAATTGTTGTTTAATAATACAAACAAACAAACAAACATATTATATTTATATTGTATTTTTGTTGTTGTTGTTGTTGTATTTTTGCAACAATACTGCCCCCTACAGTTAAGTCAGTTGAATGCAATGTTTTTTTACAGTTCAAAAATGATATGTAATGTGCAATGTAACTCATATTTCAAGGAAATAACTTACAGTGTGTGCAGTTGCTTTAATCAGTTTTTTTTTAAAAAAACATCTCTGCTATAGGTGCTTGTTATAAAACAATGATTTAAATAATAATAATAATACTAATAAAATGTATAAAACATCACTTTTGTCCTCATGTTATATTAAAATCCTGAACAAATTCTGCATGCAGACTGGAAGTTGAAAGACATTATTCCAACCACATGCTTCCTTCATGATAAAAATGATACATTTATCATCTGAGTGTGTTCTGGATTACACTGAATAACTCCTGATTGAGCGTATTCAAGATATAATAGAACGGATGAATAAAAAAGTTAAACCTTGCTTTCAGTCCAGGATTCAGTCTTTCTTTTTTAATTTAAGAGAAGCATTTCATAACATCTCAACACTCACAAATAGACAGATACATTTATTTTAACAATTATTTGTCATTTTAAACTGTTGGCAATGCAGTCATAGCTGCACGAACAATTGAATGTAAATTCAGAAATCAGTGCCCTCCATTAATATTGGCACCCTTGGTAAATATGAGCAAAGATGGCTATGAAAATAAATCTGCTTTGTTTATCTTTTTGATCTTACATTCAAAAAATTCATAAAATGCTAACCTTTCATTGAAGTAAAACAATTAAAAGTGGGGGGAAACCTACGTTATGAAATAAATGTTTTTTCTCCAATGCACGGTGGGCACAATTATTGGCACCCTTAGAAATTATAATGAGTAAAATATCTCTGAAGTATATTCCCATTCATATTTGCATATAGCACACTAGAATGACTAGGAGTATAATATTGTCCAGCCATGACTTCCTGTTTCACAGGATTATAAATAAGACAAGCACAAAGGCCAAATTCCCTTAATCATCCATCACAAGGAATAAAACCACATAATATAGTTCTGATGTGCAGAACAAGATTGTTGAGCTTCAC
This sequence comes from Labeo rohita, assembly GCF_022985175.1. Classification (NCBI taxonomy): domain Eukaryota; kingdom Metazoa; phylum Chordata; class Actinopteri; order Cypriniformes; family Cyprinidae; genus Labeo; species Labeo rohita. The sequence continues at coordinate 14,852 of NW_026129833.1, read as the reverse complement.
AAAATAGAAAGTGGCTGTAAGAAAAGAGCTAAAGCATTGAAAATCCCAATTTCCATCATTAGGACAATAATTAAGAATTCCAATCAACTAAAGATGTTACAAATCTGCCAGGAAAAGGATGTTTGTCTAAATCGTTCTAATGCATGGTGAGGAGGAGAGTTTAAGTGTCCAAAGACTCTCTAAGGATCACAGCAGGAGAATTGCAGAGATTAGTTGAGTCTTGGGGTCAAAAGACTAAAAAAAAATTCAAACAGCCCCCTACATCACCCATGCCCATGGTTAAATATACTGCTGGATCTTTAATGTTGTGGGTTTATTTTCCTGCCAGAGGTCCTGGACATCTTGTTCAGATACATGGCATCATGGATTTTAGCAAATACCAACAGATAAAAAATCTAAACCGGACTGCATCGGTTAGAAGTTATATAATGAGCTGTGGTTGGATCTTGTCACTGAGCATAAAATGAAGCTTCTGCCATGGCCGTCCCAGCTGCCTGACCTGAACCCTATAGAAAATGCATGAGGTGAACTGAAGAGAACTGAAAGAGAACTGAACACCAGCATGGAGGTGGGAAACTGAAAGATCTGAAGAGTTTCTGTATGAAGGAATGGTCTCTGATCTCTTGTCAGGTGTTCTCCAAACTCATCAGGCATTAAAGGAGAAAACACAAAAGCTGTTATTTTGAATAAAGGACGTTGCAATAATTGGGTGCCAATAATTGTGGTCAACATGAACTAGAGAAAAACATTTATTTCATAATGAGATTTCCCCCTGCTTTCCATTGTTTTACTTAAATGATAGGTTAGAATTTTGTGAATTTTTTGAATGAAAGATTAAAAGGATAAACAATGCAGATTTATTTTCACAGCCACCTTTGCTCATATTTACCAAGGGTGCCAATATTAGTGGAGGGCACTATGCACGTAAAAATTGTTTGTGGTGTAAAGGAAAATTATTAGGCCTACTTTGTGTATAGACTGGTACTATCTAAAATATTGTTTAACCCCATGACAGTGTTAACAAGTCATGTATCACTTAAAATGTATCATTTAAAAACAACAAAAAAGACTAATGAGAGTATTATTATTCATTTACTTATTATTATTCATTTACTTATTGTCTGTGTGACTGTAGCTTGCACTATTTGTACACAGTAAAATATTTATTATTTTGTTGCGTTCATATAGTCTATTTATTATAGATTTTTTTTTCTATCATATAACATAAAAAGCTCAAATCATCCACAGAATGAAAAGAAAGAAGTGTCGTAATGTACTAAAACAGTATTAAAAGGTCGAATCTAATATACACCTTATGATAATAGCGCACTACATAAAGATACGTGCCCAGAATATGAACTGAACGCTCTAAGTTAGTGTGTTGCGCTCATATTTTGGGCTCATCTGTTCGCTTGTATATAATATGCACCATAATAAAAGTGGATTCTTCATTTGAGTTTTTAATATCGCCGTTACGTTAGTAAACACTGTGAAAATAACTGGCGGTCAATGGACGAACGATTTGTTTTGCTCTCCAGGTGGGCGTTCCTAAGGGTTTGACGCGACGCCACGTGCAAGCTATGAATAACGGAGGTCGGAATGGGCGGACCTGTAGCTTCACATGGGTTGTATTGAAAGTATTCATAACCCCACAGACTGTAAGGTGTCCCCTTACTGGTGTCACAAGGCTGCAGGAACACATATTTGGATTCATGGCGCACATAAGATTAAGTAAGATTTGAGTTTAGCAAGCCATTTATGTGTATAGCATGTTAAAAATCTCTTCAATTATCCATCAGAATCTAACTTAAATTGTTTTAGCAGTTGGACGTTCTTGCTTAAAGTACGTAAATATTGAGAGAAAGCAGTAACCTACGTAAAACATACGTTTAATAGTATTTTTTCAGTGTTTTACTGTCTTTAAGTGGACTTTAAATGTGACGCCTGTTTGTATTTGGTTTCATAACTGTGAAATTGTGCTGTCAGTAGTGGTTATTTTGTGTTGTTTCTGGACTTTTCCAGGAACGTGTAATACAGCGTGGGGAATAAAGAAATGTGAGTGCCTTACAAATTCGCTTGTTATTTTGGGTTTTGTTCATTATTTCAAGCATGTTTGTTTATCTATGTGTAACATGATTATTCTATTAAAGTCGGAGTGATTTATGTGCCTTAACGCAGAACCTGATTTTACCAAGTAGGACATGTTCCTGGATCAACATCTTTGTTGCCCCTGAAACAACATTGTGATTAACCAATCAGATTTGAAAAATCAGTTTATAGTTTTTGTGAAGTTTAGGCTTACAATCAGTGTTTGGTGCTTGTACATAAGTGTCATTCATCTATCATTTCCTCTGATTTTAGGGATTACAATCATGTTTAAGGTTAGGTTTAAGTGTAGGGATGTGGTCAAGATTAAATTTTTGGATTAAAATGTTGTGTTACGGATCTGGTCGGTGAGCTGCGGACCACTCACCACCAGATGTCGCTCTCACCTTGCACCTCACTAAATGTTTCACCACACCCTGGACTACATTCCCCATTAGCCATTGCATTTCACCCACGTCCAATCAGAGTCACTATTTAAACCCCGGTCTTCCTGTTACTCACTGCCGAGTATTGAATTGTTTCCTAGCATTCGTACAAAGCGTTCTCCCAGTTATCCTGTGTTTAGTTCCCTTTTGTTTTGCCTCGTTTTTCCCTCCTTGTGACCTAGCCTAGTTATTTTGTTTTGTCCGTCTCGCCGCCTGCCTTTTGAAACCCCTCGCCTGTTTTTTCGGATTACTCTTTTGCCTAGCCCTCATCTGGATTACGTTCGCCGCTAATCGACCCCCGCCTGCTTATGGACTATTCTTCGTCTTGCTGTCTAAATACCTGTTTGCCACTGTTTGACCCTGCCTGCCTTGACCATGTCTTTGTCTCATCCCTTGAATAAAAGTGTGCATATGGATCCGCTCGTCTCTCGTCTCGCTCCCCCTGTAACAGTTGTTCCAGGGTCAACAAAATATGTTGACCCAGGAACACATCTAACTCAGCAAAATCAGGATGTGCTGCGCTTAACATTAAGATTGTTGATATTTGATGTTATCATTCTGAATCATTGTGTGCAGGTCATGATAGATATTTAATATACACATTTTCCTAATATTCAGTGCTGTTAAAGTTAAAAACCTAGTTGACAAACTATATTTATAAAATACAAAAACTGCCATGTTACAGAAACACCAGGATGATTGATTTGCTTAATGTGTGTCTTGTTTATTATTGTTTAAGTGAGGATTGCGGATAGTAAATTAGTATGGCAGAGTAGTACACAAGTAGAGAAGAAGTGAAGTGTAGAAGTGCCTTTTTTCTTAAATGATGCATCAGAATAGAAATGTCTTTGTTATTTAAATGCACAAGGAAAAGGTGTGTCTTCAGCTGTCTTTAAAAGTCATTGATATTTCTGTATTTATATTAAATAGTTTTAATAATTTCAAGATCATGTAGTTTACATCATAATTTTACCAGGTTCACAGAGAGTTTGTGATTGTGTTCCTGTTTTTGTTTGTTTGTTTGTTTGTTTGTTTTTTGCTTGTTTGTTTGTTTTGCAGTGGACAGAACTAGTTACGTTTTCGACTTCCCCAACAGTAAGTTAATTAAATGATTTGACAGCAACTTTGACAGCAATAGCAAAGTGTGAGATAGTTTTGGAGGACTGTTTCTGTATTTATGTCTTACAGTTTACTGATAAATATTCTGAGCTATTTAACACAGCAAAGATCAAAATGTGTGTGTGTGTGTGTTATTAATGCTGAATAAGACAACTAACAAACTTACAAATTATGTATGTGAAATTTAATATGTTCATGCACAAGCATCAGGTACAATAGTCCTTTTCACCTGAGAAATGTGTTGTGTGTTTTAGTGAGCGAGCTGAGGATTTTCCTGCTGGGGAAGAGTGTGTCAGAAAACAGTCTTGTTGGAAACTTCATATTAGGACGAGCAGCATTTGACAGTGAAGCTCCTCCAGATGTTGTCGAGAGAGTCGCAGGAAGACTGAAGGACAGACACGTGATCATCATCCACAGTCCTCAGCTGCTCCAGACAAACATCTCAGATCATCAGATCACACAGACAGTGAGAGAGTGTGTGTATCTGTCTGATCCAGGACCTCATGTGTTCATAATCATAGTGCAGAATAATGACTTCACTGAGGAGGACATGAGAAGAGTGAAACATGTGTTGAAAAAATTCAAAGAAGAGGCATTTAAACACACTTTAGTGATCACGACTGATGAAGAAACTTACGAGTCACACATGAGTCCTACGATAAAGCATACAGCAGCTCATCAGTTAATAAAGGAGTGTGGAAGAAGACATCTGCAGCTTGGAAAAGAAAAATCAGAATGGCACTCTGACATATTCAAGAGTGTTGATGAGATATTCAAAGTAAACCAGGAAGAATATCTCGCATGTGAAATATATGAAGATGTTACAGGAACATCAGTGGATGAAGAGCAGAGCAGATCAAGGCGCTTTCACCACCAAGATGATGAAAAACACAAAGAGATCCAGAAAGACAGAAGTGATGAAGGTAGAGTTTAAAGCAGTGGTGTCAAACTCGGTTCGTTTGACTAGTGTGAGCGTTCCGTGCCGTGCACGGGCATGGTTCATTTATCCGTCCTTGGCCCGATTGGAGGAGGTGGGCCAGGGCGCGGTTAGGTTGGGCTCGGTTGGCGTACGCATGTAGTGTGAGCACTAACTGCGCAGGAGCACGAAACAGATACTATTTTCTGAGACATCATTACGACAGTAAACATATTCTGTTACAGCTATTACACTACACTTTTCAGTTAATTTATTTCAATCAAGTATATTTAGGGTTATAATGGGTCTGGTTATCACTTTATTGATGAACAGGAATTGTAGTTTGCGAGTAAAGCTGCAAATTCCTTCAAAGAGTGCCTTCGTAATGATACATACAATTCAAAATCAATGCACAGCATAAACTATAAATTTATTAGGCAGAATATTAATTGTTACGACTATAGGTGGTCAGCCAAGGGGAAAAGGGTAGTAACATTTAAATTGGGGAGAAACATCTTTGTGACACAGGATGCCACACAGAACGTTGAAGTGTCTAGGCGTCTTCTCTCCACTTTAATTCACGGGCACCAATGAGATTAGAGGGCTGGTCAGTGATGTCACGGGAACACGGGAACCAGGCGAGCGGTGTGAACTAATGGGAATCACTGTTGTGATTATGACATTATTTAAAAGTTACAAAAACCCTAATGTTTTTTAGAGCATTCAACACGTGAAAATAATATCATTACTGTGTTCAGATAATGCTGTTCTTGATGGTAGTAAAAACATATAAATGGTTTTGTTTAAGGAAGTAAACAGCAACAGTAACAAGGCTTGAGTCTAATGTCTCTTAATATATATTTCACTTTCAGCGCATTTTCAAGGAAAACAGAAGCTGAATTTGGTGTTGTGCGGAAGTGATGGATCACTCACAGCCTCTGTGTCAAAATTCTTACGAGGGAAAAAGATTGAACTTTCACATCAGAGAGAGAGCAGCAAAGAGTGCATAAAGAAAAAGAGGATAATTTGTGATCGTCTGATCAGTCTGGTGGAGCTTCCAGCTCTCAATCAGCTCTCAAAGGAGGAAGTGATGCGTCAGACTCTCAGCTGTGTGTCACTCAGTCATCCTGGAGTTCATGTTTTCATCATAATTGTTCCGGATGCTCCACTGACTGATGGAGACAAAGCAGAAATAGAGGAGATCCAGAAGATATTTGACTCCAGAGAGCATTTTATGCTGTTCTTTACCCCAAGTCTGTCTGTTGAAGGACAAGTGACGGGTTTAGTTAAGTCCAGCACAGAATCTCAGCGTTTAATCAGTCGTTGTGGAGGTCAGTACAGAGTGATGGGGTTAAATGAACCTGAAAACTCAAGACAGATCCCAGATCTACTATATTATATAGAGAGCATGAAGACTGAACCGTATTCACTTCAGATGTATGTGAAAGCTCAAGAGAACAGAATCAGACATGAACTGGAGGAGCAATATAAGAAAGAACTGAAGAGAATGGAAGATGAAAACAAAGAGTTAAAGCAGAAAATTCAGTCATATGGTGAGTGACTTTTTTAATTTTGGCATCTGCAACTCCATAAGAATGTAGAATCAGAGCAATGTTTGACTCATGAATGATTTTTTAAGTTATGGCCTTTAATATTCTGAATCGTTTCCCCATTCAGTTTGATTTATTCAGACAGTTAACTAATATACAGAATCATGCAATTTCTCACTCTGTAATGAAAAATACCAAACCTAAGCCTGCATGACATCATTACAAATGATGATTTTCAGGTGCTGAAGGTGAGACAGATGATCTGGAGGGTCTGAGGATTGTGTTGATCGGGAGGACAGGAAGTGGGAAGAGTGCAACAGGAAACACTATTCTAGGAAGAGATGAGTTTCAGAGCCAATTAAGCACAGATTCAGTGACGACTGTTTCGCATAAAGGACTTGGTGAAGTTGATGGTCGATCGGTAACTGTTGTTGATACTCCAGGTCTCTTTGACACAACACTGAAAAATGATCAAGTGGTGGAAGAAATAATGAAATGTGTTTTACTGTCATCACCTGGACCTCATGTTTTTGTCACTGTGTTGAGTGTGGGACGATTCACCAAAGAGGAGATGGACACTGTAGATCTCATAAAGAAGATCTTTGGTCCAAAAGCTGCTCAGTTCAGCATTGTTCTGTTCACTCGAGGAGATGATCTTGAGAATGAATCCATACAAGATTATGTGAAGAGAAGTAAATCAGCAGAACTGAAGAAACTGATCAGAGATTGTGGAAACAGATTCCTGTCTTTCAATAACAGAGAAAAAGGAGACAGAAGTCAAGTGATTCAACTGTTAAACATGATAGAAGAGCTGAAAAATACAGCTGAGGGTCGATACTTCACTAACAGCATGTTCGAGGAGGCAGAGATGTCCATTAAAAAGAGAATGGAGGAAATAATGAAAGAGAGAGAGAGAGAAATTCAGGCTCAGAGAGAAGAATTGCAAGCTAGATATGAAATGGACATGAAAAACCTGAGGAAGAAACTCGAGGAAGAGAAAGAAAGAGCAGATAAGGAGAAAATAAAAATGCAGAATCAATTTAGAGAAAAACTGGAAAAACTCAGAAAAGAGTTTGAAGAAAAAGAGAAAATAGAACAGAAGAAACAAGAGACTGAAAACCAGAAACGATTAGAAGAAGAAAAACAGCAGAGAGCTGAATATCATCAAAAAATAGACGAGATGAAGAAAGAGATGGAAAATCAGAGATTACAGTACGAAAAACAGCAAAAAGAAGGAGAACTAGAAGATAGATGGAGAGAAGAGAAATACAGACAAGATCAAGAAAAGATGAGAAATGAACAAAAACATATTATAGCAAAATTACAGAAGAAACAAGAAGAGGAAACTAAAAGAAGGGAAACTGAGGAGAAAAGGAGAAATAAAGAAGAAGAGGAGGAGAGACAGATATGGGAAAGAAAAATAAAAGAGGCTGAAAATGACAGAAAGGAGATTCAAGAGGAAATTCAACAACAGCAGAGAGAATGGGAGGATGAAAAGAAACGACAGATGAGAGAACGAGAAGAAGAAGAAAGAAAGAGAAAAGAGAAACACAAGGAACAATTGAGAGAAAAACAAGAAGAACTGGAGAAAATGAGAAAGAGATTTGAAAGAGAGAGAGAAGAAGAACGACAAAAAATACCGTATGAGAGAAACAAACAGAAAAGAGAACAAGAAGAAAAAGAGAGAGAATATGAAGGAAAGATAACTGAAATGAAAATACATTATGAACAACTGGAGCACACGAGGAAAATGGAGTGGGAGAAAAGAAATCGAGAAGATGATCAGAGACGAGAGGAAGAGAGAAAGAGACTGACAAAACTGATTGAAGGTCTTAAACAAGTGCGAGAACTGGAGATCAACAGAAGAGAAAAAGAAGAGCGAGAGAGAAGAGAAAGAGAAGAGAAAGAGCGAGATGAAATAAAAAAGAAATATGAAGAGAAAATAAAAGTCATAATGAAGAAACATGAAGATGAAGCCAGAAAACAAGCAGAAGAACTGAATGATTTCATAGAGAGAAAAGAGCAGCACGTTCAGGAGCTCCAACAGATGCTGGAAGAATATCAGAGACAACAGAAATTACTGGAAAAACTCTATCAACACCTGAAAGCCCAGAAAGATGAAGAAACAGAAGAGCTGCTACAAGTAGTAGAAAGTTTGAGTAATAAATGCAGCTGTGTCATTCTGTGATATTTCTAAAAAATTGAAGAGAAGACTATAAAAATACTATTTTTATGATCAGTTCTTTATTCGTTTATTTTATTTTATTTTGTTAATTACTATTATTATTTTAGTTACTCAAAATCAGAGGTTTGTAGTAATGCACTACATTCGCTACATTTAGTTATGTAACATTTTGGAAAATATGTACTTTTAAGAGTAAATTTAAAGGTGGGTAATGTAAATGCAAAGTCATGTATGTTTATTTCTGTATTTTGTTCCAGAACCACATCTATTTGCATTTGAATTATCATCAGTAAACTCGCTGAAAAACATTCTAAAATCTGCAATTCTGACTGAATTTCCAAAACTTGATGTCTTTAAACTGCTCCGAATGACTGTCTGCAGAGGTTCAAATCGACCCGAATTATTCGTTGAATTTAAATCTTAATCACAAGTGGTCCTTCTGAACATAAATTGCTGCAGATTAAATCCTTTATAGAGCCAGATACTCTGGTTGTCTCCACAGCAATAAGTCAGAATTCACTGTTCAGTGATCTGGTGTTACAGAATGAATGGTAACATGCACAGGGAGACTTACAGAGAGAGAAATGAAGAGTTGCATCCAAAGGCCTGACAGCCTTATCAGTAGTTCCCAATTCTTGTCCTGGAGAACTCCTAAAACTGCACAGTTTGGATGATTCAACTCAACAGCTCATTGGTAAAGACTCCAAGACCTCAAAGGTGTGTGTCAGATAAGAAAGACATCAAAAATGTGCAGTATTTGGGGTTCTGCGGGACCAGGATGAGGAACCAGTGGTTTACATGAAAGGAGATGCAAAAAGAGAATGATGAGCTTCACAGCTGCATTCAACACCTGCCAGAGTTTTTTTTTATCTGCATTACACGTCTGTAAAGTAGAGAATGTTATCATAAAACAGGAGGTCCAGCAGATAGCCACAAACATGGCCATCCCAAGTAAATCAGTGTTACCTCTACCAGCTCCTCATTTCCATGCCTCACAAACATGTCATATTACCCACCACACAGAGAAAAGACTTCCATTAATAACCCTCTGCACAGATCAGGTATAGAGCAGGTAAGGGGCTGCACTCTTTCACTAATTTTTTCTAATTTTTTTATTTCGCTGCACTCAGAAACTAATGAGAGCTCCTGCCTGATTAGCGCCATCAAGGACATCGCCCTGTCTACAGCCAGAAGGTTTTTTATTAAGGTGACCAAGTCATCACCAGTGGGAACAAATCTATTGAGGTATATGCTGTGGTAGACGATTGGTCAGAAAGGGTAATGGTGCTCCACACAGTCGCACAGCAGTTAAATCTCAAGGGACAGTCTGAGGACCTAATACTGCAAACTGTGAAGCAGGACCAACAGAGATGGCAGTCTCACTCACTGTGTCTCCTGTTACTAACCGGCAAAAAAAAAAAGAACAAAAAAAACAACATGGATGGAGCCATGCAAAACATTTCTGCTGTAAGCAGTGGCATCCATGGGAAGTTTAATCAGGTGAGGCTGCTCCCTGTTGACAAATCTTTACTTCGGTTCCTGTAAAGAGAGATGACATTAGATCAAATACCAGATGCCAGTACCTGTACCAGTGGCAACTAGGGGGTCAAGTGAAGGAGGTTATTTCCAAAAATGCCACTATGGGAGGTTTTGAATTGCAGCAACAATCTTCTTGACCGGGGTTGGCGAACTCCGGTCCTGGAGAGCCGCAGCCCTGCTGAGTTCAGCTCCAACTCTAATTAAAACTCACCTGCCTGTAGCTTTCTAGTAACTCTTCAGACCTTGATTAGCTTGTTCAGGTGTGTTTGATTACGGCTGAAGCAAAACTCTGCAGGGCTGCGGCTCTCCAGGACTGACGTTTGCCCCACCTGTTCTTGGCTATATTATTCTGTATACAATGACATTGTGCAATGACAATAAAGTATTGTATTCTATACCTGTAGTTAATCTTATCAAACTCTGAGCCCTATCTGCAGTATTTTACTTCGTTATTGCACATACATACAATCATGGCCAAAAATATTGGCACCCTTGCAATTCTTTCAGAAAATTGTTCCAATTGTAAATGTTTTGGTATTCACATGCATACATAGTTTTTGTTTGCTCTGCAACAACACACAAAAATAATAATAAATAAATAAACAAATAAATAAAAGAGAAGAAAAGTCAAACTTGATATACTTTCACACAGGACTCAAAAATGGACTGAACAAAAGTATTGGCACCTTGTCAAAATTGTAAGAAACAATTGCTTTTCAAGCATGTGATGCTCCTATAATTTATATTTAGACACACACCTGTGGCAGGTGTGGGCAATATAGTAATGACACTTGCAACCAGTTAAAATGAAGAAAAGTTGACTCAGCCTTTGGGTTGTGTGTCACACTAAGCATGGAAAAAAGAAAGTGGTGCAAAGAGTTGTCTGTGGATTTGAGAGAATTTGAGAGAACAATTGTGGAAAACATGGACAATCTCAACATGGTCCATCTCCAGAGATCCATCTGTGTCCACTGTGTGCAAAATCATCAAGAGGTTTACAGCCCATGGCACCGTAGCTTCATGTTTTCCTTCTCATTGTACCCGTTAGTGCACTTACTAATGAAGACAAAGCAGAAATAGAGAAGATCCAGAAGATATTTAACTCTAGAGGTCACTTCATGGTGCTTTTCACAACACAACTCACTGTTGACAAATCAGTGACAAAAATAATAAAATACAATACAGCTTGTCAGAGATTAATCAGCCTTTTGGGGGGGTCAATAAAAAGTGATGGGGTTAAATGAATCTGAAAACTCAAGACAGAAGCCAGAACTACTGGATTATATAGCGAACATGAAGACTGAACCACATTCAACTCAGATGTATGTGAAAGCTCAAGAGAACAGAGTCAGACATGAAACATAGGAGAAATATATAGAAGGACTGAAGAAAATTAAGAATATTGCAAAGTTTCATATCGGCAGTGAGTATATAATAATTAAACACAAACTAAGATTGTCTTAAGATTTGTATTAAGTTCAGTTTTTATTAAGTTCAGTCATGAAGCTGTTAGGTACTTGACATTTCATATCTGTTTAATTCTTACACCGTTTTTGTTTGTTTGTTTGTTTGTTTAATTTAGTTTTGTTTTGTTTTCAGTCAGTTTTATGTATGTATGTATGCACATATATGTACATGTAGGTATGTATGTGCCTTTCATAGAGTCAAACACAATTATCATTAAATAACAAAAGGCTCTCAGTACATTATTGACAGACTAAGAACATAATACAGTCACATAAAAAGTTACGTTTTAAGATGAGATTTAAAATCAAGAAGACTTGGACCTCCGGACCTCATGAAAATTGTGCAAGTTCGAGCAGAACAAAAGTGAGTGACATTTATTAGAAAAAATATCAACTTCTAATTTAAGCCAATGTCCACATAAGCATATTTTAATAAAGGTCATATTTAGGCTACCTGTGCCCTTCAGCAAGTAGGAAATATACATTTATACATACACTCAGATCAATGAGATCAATAAATCAGTCCCAATACTGTACATATATGTACATATATACTGACATATTTGCTCTTCAAAAAGTGTGTATATACACAAATATGTCAGTGGCAATGTCAATAATTGTTTCTAGCCCATACTCCAGTGATCCAGTGTTGCTGGTTGCAATCGTTTTAAACTTATGTACTTTTAAGTTTTTTTTCAATGTTATTTTCAGGTGCTGAAGGTGAAGCAGATTATTTGAAGTGTTTGAGGATTGTGCTGGTTGGGAGAACAGGAAATGGAAAGAGTCCAACAGGAAACACTATTCTAGGAAGAAATGAGTTTGTGAGTCAAGCAAGTATGTGCTCAGTGACAACTGTTTGTCAGAAGAAATTTTGTGAAGTTGATGGTCGATCAATAGCTGTTGTTGATACTCCAGGACTCTTTGATACGACACTGTCAAATGATCAAGTAGTGAAAGAAATAATGAAATGTGTTTCACTGTCGTCACCTGGACCTCATGTGTTTGTCATTGTGTTGAGTGTGGGATGATTCACTAAGGAAGAATCAGATACTGTAGATCTGATCAAGAAGATCTTTGGTCCAAAAGCTGCTCAGTTCAGCATCGTTCTGTTCACTAGAGGACTTCTACTTCACTAACAGCATGTTTGAGGAGGCAGAGATGTCCATTAAAAAGAGAATGAAAGAAATACTGAAAGAGAGAGAAAGAGAAATCCATACTCAAAGATGATATGAGATGGAAATTAAGAACCTAAAGAAGAGACTCAAGGAAGAAAACCAAAGAGCAGATGAGGAGAAAGAGAAAATGGAGAATCAGATCAGAATAGAGAGAAGTGAGAAAGAACAAGACAGAGAAATGGCAGTAAGACTAAAGCAAGATCTTCAAAGAGAGAAAATAGAATGTGATATAATGAAAGCGAAACATGAAGAGGAAATAAAAGAGATGGTGAAGAAACATGAAGATGAAGTCAGAAGAAAAGGAGAAGAAATGAATGATTTCAGAGACAGAAAAAAGAAATGAAATTTGCATATAAATAAAAAGCTGGAGGAGCCAGATGAATCAGTAAAAGATCACGAAGACCTGCAAAAGGGAGAAAAAGAAGAGATGATAAAGGGGAACAAACGGAAAAACAAGAACTGTGTCATTTTTTGATCTTTTTTTTGTTTCATTTTGTTTTGTTTTAAATGACTCTCAAATAATCATAATGGTGTAACACTGATTCCAAATTACATGACAAAAATTGTAGTTAGTAACATAATCCATTACATTACACACTTTAGGCAATGTAATTAGACTAGTTATTGATTACTATTAGATTACTTTTGAACTAAGTTGTTTATCACATTGATTTAAATTGGATAATCTTTTACCATAAAGTGCACTAAATATTACATGTTAAGATTTCCCAAACTGGGGTTCGTAAATAAACAGCAGGGGCTTTGTGCGTTTAATGAAAAACTAATAAATAATTAAATAATTTGTATACCTGCATGTCATTAACCAACAGAGAGCAGTGAACATGCAAATGTGATAATTAATGATACTAAATATCAAGGTACTTCAAGTAAATATATTAAGTGAAAGTTGTTCAGATGACATAAAAGTTTGGGAATGCCTGCACTACTGTAAATAATAAAGAATGTGAATTTGTGTATTTAAAAAAAAAAGTGCATTCTTTGTGTGAATGTCCACAAACCTAGAAGACTTTCTGAATGTAAATGCTAGGATATATTAGAAAGGAACATTTAAAAGATGAAAATGAGGAATTAGGAGGACTTAATGAATTATGAATGATTTATTATTATTCTGTGAATAATATGTAATCATGTACCCAATAAAAAGTAACTGTAGTCTAATTACAAGTATTTAAAAATGTAATTAAATCTAATTAGATAATCCAGATTACATGTAATCTGGATAATTACATGATTACATGTAATTACTACCCTAATTACCCAGTTAAAAATGTAATAAGTAGTGCAACTTTATTACTGTAACTGATTACATTTGATTACTTTTTGATTTTTTTCTAAATGTAAATGTCAAAATTTTTCTAAACTGTTAATCATTTTCAGACATTTAAACCTTGTGTGTAATTCCTGATCTGTCCAGAGGGGGGAGCAATGATTGGTTCATTGCCCTGATGCACGTCCTGCTTTTGCTGAGTTAGATGTGTTCCTGGGTCAACGTATTTTGTTGACCCTGGAACAACATTTTGATCCAAATATTTAATCTTGACCACATCCCTACACCTAAACCTAACCTTACCCATGAGTAATCCTTAAAATCAGAGGAAATTATAGATGAATCCAGATCAGATGGTCACTGCAGTCCCCCGGATCTAGTCCGAACCCAGCCCAGACAGTGGATGAGCACCTAGAGACGACCTCTACAGCCCTGAATGTCAGCGGAGACCACATCAGCTAGATGAGCCCCAGAGACGGATCCCCAGTGAAAACCTCGTCACCTAGACGGCTGTCAGCACAAGACCACGGAAACCTGGTGAGTCCTCTGTGTCTCTCCAGAGGAGAACTGGCCCCCCGACTGAGCCTGGTTTCTTCCAAGGTTTTTTTCTCCATTTGTCACCGATGGAGTTTTGGTTCCTTGCCGCTGTCGCCTCTGGCTTGCTTAGTTGGGGACACTTTCTCTTCACACAATATTGTATTTATTTATTTTTTTTATTGTATTTGATTAATTACCTTTGCCTGAAAATTGAGTGTTTATTGTTGCCCTTGGCATTGTTGACATACTATTTCATATTTAATACTGCACCAAACACTGATTGTAAGCCTAAACTTTACAAAAAATATAAACTGTTTTTTCAAATCTGATTGGTTAATCACAATGTTGTTCCAGGGTCAACAAAGATGTTGATCCAAGAACATGTCGTACATGGTAGAAATGCTTTCTCGCACACAGTGAATAAATAGGTGTGTATAAGTAATTTCTTTCAATTTTTGTCATTGAAATAAATTTAAATAAAAAATAAACCAAAACAAACAAACAAACGTACATTATAAAAATATAATGTATGTATTTTTAAATAAA